>NW_027210390.1:0-72500 GCF_027789765.1 Dendropsophus ebraccatus | reverse complement strand
CCCCTTTTACCATCAAACATAGGAGGACTAGACTCTAAGAACACCTAGAGGGGTCTGGAGGAGGCGCCCTTAGATAAGTTAACTAGGGAGCTAGAAGGCATTATCTTTCCTTTTGTCTCTCATCTGGTTTTGGTATCTTCTCATTCTACACTATCTGACTTGGCATAAAGGCAGCAGGCTGAGACAGTGGGGCAGGTACTGGGCTGTGATTGTCACATGCGGGTGAAACCAGTGGTAGCCAATGTACACACGATATTCCATCATTGTGCATATATTGGCCACTACCGGCGGGACTGGTTTCACCCACATGTGGTGATCACACCATAGTACCTGATCTCCCACCTCAGCCGCCACCTCTATGCCAGGTCAGAAGTTG
Source organism: Dendropsophus ebraccatus (assembly GCF_027789765.1). Lineage (NCBI taxonomy): Eukaryota > Metazoa > Chordata > Amphibia > Anura > Hylidae > Dendropsophus > Dendropsophus ebraccatus. Next base: position 72,124 of record NW_027210390.1, on the reverse strand, counting down.
TCAGGATGAGATGTCACCAAACTGGAAGTGAGATGCCGGTGAGAGAGGAAAGGAAATGCCTGTTCAGCTCCCCAGATAACCACTGTAACACCTAGAGGCAAATGAGGCGCCATTAACCTCATTGGGGTTCATTTGCCTCAAATAGGGAGGAGGAGGCCCCCTATAACATCAGAAAAAGGGGGAGAAGACTCCTTTAACCCCCTCCCGCCCGTAAATTCACGTCTGCTGGCATCAGAAACCACCACCACCTCCTGATGACCCTCTACACCCCAGGAGCAGCCGGTGAGTATTTCCCATCTGCCACCCTGAGAGCTCAGGAATAATAGCTGCTTGTTGTAGCCCTGGGGCCATTGACACCAGTGATCTTACCACAGCGCTATTATCCCTGAACTCTCCGCTACAGGCCTGGTAAGTATCGCACCTCACAGACACATGACAACTACACACACACTATATATATATACACATAAACATGCACTACACATAGATAGCGGCTGTGATCCTGGGACTTGCTCTGATCGCCACATTTGGGGTCGGGAAGGAATTTTTTCCCCTTCAGGACAATTGACTCTTCCCTCTTAGGGGTTTTTGCCTTCCTCAGGATCATCTCAGCCTCACAGCCCCCACAGTCATACATGTAAAATTACTCTCCCTATAACTTGAAATAAAATATCTTTTTTTGCCCCTTTACATCTTTGTGTCTGTGTCCTTTACTTCCAGGTACGTGTCCGGATCATTCCGCACATGGTGATACCAAGTCTCGCTATTTTTAGTTACATTTTTATTTGAAAAATGGGGAAAAAGGGGGTGAGTTAAATTTTCATCAAGTGGGCAGTTTTCTTATATTTTTATTTAACATTTTTAAAGGTTTCCTATTATTTGGACAAACTTCTGATATGTCATAGTGACACGCTAGAAGATTGTGTGGGTGGGGAAAAGGTGCTGAGACCCTTACTGATTGCTAGAATGAAGGGGCAGAAGTGCAGTAGGTTAATCCCCCTCATAAGTAGATGCCCCCGGTAGTTAGGCAATTTCCCCATTAGGTGTGTGTGTGTGTGGGGGGGGGGGGGTTACCCCCTATTGCAGTACACAACGCATGTCACTGTACTCTTGCTTTACTTGATGACAGTCTTTGATACTTGCTTAAACATGTGGTCTACACTATGGTCATAAGAAGGAAAAAACACAGTGGACCATGGAAGCACCAAGTCACATGATCAGGCACAGGTGACAAGTATCCAATACCGCTACACAAAGAACAATACAGCCAATAATACCGCCATACAGTGGTCAGAATCATTTGTACACAAGTCATCACACTGCCGACTATATGAGAGAGTAAAGCACTGATCAGAGGATCTGGAGGATCGGTCAGCTCTCCTGACCTGTCTAGTTTAGGAAAAACTCATATTACGAAAGCAATTGTGGAGCGTCTCTTGGGAGCACTCTGCATTGTGTCACTCCTTTTATTCCTGCTGGAAATGTATAAATAAATGGTCGACTATTTGCTACCAAAATACATACATTTATTTTAATAAAGTTATCTTAGAAAGTAATGTAACTTTATTAAAGCAATGTATTAGTAATTTAAGGGGGGTATTTTTGAGTCTCCAGAACAATCCCTTTATTTGTTTGGCAAAACCACACTAAAAACCTTAAAGAGGTTATCCATGATTAGTAAAACATGACCGTATTCCTATAGAAACAGCACCACTCCTGTCCTCAGTTTGTTTATGGAATTGCAGCTCAGATCCGCTGAAGTGAATGGAACTGAGTTGTAATACCACACACAACCTGAGGACACGTATGTCGCTATTTTTGGAAGAATGTTTTTCTAATCCTAGATAATTTCTTTACAGCGAATCTGTCATCCATTGAACACCTACAGAACTAATGACAGTGTTATACACTTTGTACTGCAATGTTAAGGGAAACTATTACTACTGGTGATATCTCTCACACAGGGCGCTGAGGATGAAGTTAAGTTTCTTCCCTTCATCCTCAGCACAATTTCTGTGATATTAGGAGTTAAATCCCTATGTTATAAGTTGTTTTGGTGCACTGGGGGCGGGGCTACAGCTCCAACATGAACTGATCTGTCCCCTGGCCGCTCAACCCCCCCTAATGAATATCAGCAGAGCGGGCTGGACAGTGCACCAAAACAATTTATTAGCATACGGATTAATCTCCTAATATAACAGAAACGGTGCCGAGGATGACAGCAAGAATCCTACTCATCCTCAGCGCTCCGTGCACTATAGGAACATATAGTTTTTCATAAGGTTTAATAAATCTCCCCCAATATCTTTATTTTCCATCTTCGTATCTTTTGTTTCCTAAAAATATTTTGCAGCACTCCAGTCAAGGAGGGATTAAGTGCAGCAGAAATCTTGTGGGATTATTTGTCAAAGGGAAAATCTGTGCCATTTCCGCACCAATAACCACAGTGGAAATCTAATGTGGGTCTATGTATGAGGTGATACCTGCGGCTCAGCCGTCTCTGTCCCCATCTGATCCTCAGGGGCGTCACGCCCGCTCCTCACCTGCCGGACGTTCTCCAGTTGTTGAGCTTTTTGTCAGTCTCCTCCATAGCTTCATATTCTACTTGTATCCTTCTCCTGCTGCTCCAGGGGATGAGGCCTTCACAGCCTGGCCTGAAAACCAGTCACCAAAGAGGGGAATTTAGCAGAAGAATGACCAAGAAGTTCCCCTATTTAGTAGTGTCACGTGTGCGTCCAGCTACCCTCTTCTCAGCAGGATCCAACATCCATTTTTATAGCCACGTTCAGACAATCTGTCCAACACTTGGAGTTTTTCTTGTAGCCACATCCCCTCACCAGAGCAATTACGTTTTGCTCTTGTGAGTTCCCCTAGTGGTTCAGCTTTAATTGTGTGTGGTGGATGGCATGATTGGGCGAACAGGATAGTGTTGGCAGCTATGGGCTTGTGATACGTGTTGGTACTCACTGTCTGTTCGTGTATATTGCCAACTAAAGTTAAGTCTAAAAAGGAAATGCTTTAGGTATTCCACTCCAATGTGAACCTCAAGTGTAAGGGGTTGACATTAAGATAATCACCAAAGGCAGGTATGGCGATGTAGCGGCCAGTTTTTCTTGTACAGGCAATGAACATGTTGCCCAACCTCCACGCGGCGGAGACAGACGTAATATGCTCCTAAACCGCAAAGCTTTTTGGATTTTTACTTTGGGCACCCGACATCCAAATGGTCTCAACCACTTCTTTGCTAACATTATATATATATTTTTTATATGTGCACACATGTGCAGATGTCTGAGAGGTCCACCCCCCAGAGGGGCGTGACCAGGATAATAGGTTTCACGGGAACGGGTAAATAGAATTTCTTTATTATGAACCAACCACCCCAGTTTCGCCCTGGATTTTTCACTGTTGCCCAGAGTACCCCTTTAATTTCAATAGCCAACATACAGCCTGCTGCAGCCATAGCACACACACATACACACATAGCCTGCTGCAGCCATAGAACACATGCACAGCCTGCTGCAGCCATAGCACACACACACACACACACACACACACACACACAGCCTGCTGTAGCCATAGCACACACACACACATAACCTGCTGCAGTCATAGCGCACAAACACACAGTGTACACGATTTATGGTTTCTCCTCCTCCTTCTTATTACACTGCTGCTCATATACATTCATCCAGCATCCAGGAAGAGAACAGCACAGATCTCCCCCCAAACAATGGACTCTTCAAGCTCAGAAACAAACTGACAAATAGTGACCGACAACTTTTTCCCGATCACCCTTATCTAATAGGGGCAGTGTCCTATTTGAATGTTGCTCATAAAATATATTGATGATCAAAACTTATAAAATTTATATCAAAACAATTCTCAAAATTTTTAAGATTATTTAAAAGCTGGAGTCGAAGTGGGTACATTTTTTTATGACTCCGACTCCACCCAAAACTAGCTCCGAGTTTACAGCCCTGGTATAAAGTAGGTCAGACAAACAGTGCAGACAAGGTTCCTGTAACTGCACACTCACCTTAGTTGGTTGTGCACTAAGCACAGCTCTATGCAGAGCTATTATATCCAGGGGAATCAGTACAGCTGGCCGGGATGCACTCTAGTCAGCGACTAGGTGTAACAAGGATGAATAGACCCTGGCTTGGATTACGCCAGATAGCACAATACTTCCTTCGAAATGGCCCTGCAGATAACCAGACTGGCAAGGTCCTCGGATTGCTGTGATAGTCCTAACAGAGGGCACTCTGAACAGGAGTTAGATACAAACGGAGAGTCTTTTACTAAACAAGTGTTTCAGCTCTCGCATCTAATAGAGCCTTCCTCAAGCGTACAAACACTCATATCCAAAGTCATATTTAAACGGAAAGACCCAAAGTCATACATAGAGGGCATGGGGCTTGCCCTTTAAATTACTTTGGATTTGAGGCTTTGTAAACTCTATTAGATGTAAGAGCCAAAACACGTCCCTTGTTCAGTAAAAAAAATTCCATTTGTATCTACCTGTTGTTTAGAGTGCTCTCTATTAGTCCTATCACTGCAATCCCAGGACCTTGCCAATCTGGTCATCTGCGCGATCATTTCGTAGGGAGTATTGTGCTATCTGGTGTAATCCAAGTCAGGGTCCATTTGTCCATTCATGAGGCAGGAGCAGTTGGTGATGGAGGAGGAGTCTGACAGTGATGGGGAAGGGCCTGTGAGTGAGGGAGGAGGGACCTGTCATTGATTAGGAAGAGCCAATCAGTGATGGATGAGAGGCCTGTGAGTGAGGGACGTTCAGTCAGTGATAGAGGAGAGGACTGTTATTGATGAGGGAGGAGTATTCAGTAATGGAGGAGGGGCCTGTTTGTAAGGGAGGAGCAATCAGTGATGGAAGAGGGGCCTGTAAGTGAGAGAGGAGCAGTCAGTGATGGAGGAGAGGCCTGTGAGGGAGGAGCAGTAAGTGATGAGGGAGGAGCAGTCAGTCATGGAGGAGGGGCCTGTAAGGGAGGAGCAGTCAGTGATGAGGGAGGAGCAGTCAGTGATGGAGGAGGGGCCTGTGAGTGAGGGAGGAGCAGTCAGTGATGAGGGAGGAGCAGTTAGCGGTGGATGCACCCTAAGCTTATGCTTGAATACACCATATTAATCACCCATGAAATGTTGCTAAATATCACCAATATTCACTTGTTTCTGAGCAATCGTAGTGATAAATGATCAGTTATAACAAAGGAGAATATTAACAATAAAACCATTATTAATCATAAACTGTGATGCTGTAAAATTATTGTTATGTGATCAGGACTGATGAGTATAAATGCTGCACATAGTGACACTGATATACTGTATTGCTGCCAGCTACAGAGCCGGCTCATCTGTAAGAGAAAGCAAAGATGGAGAACAAACACTATATATATTGATTTATGTTTGTCCCGCTCCCCCCACACTGGGTGCAGCAAGTGGCTTTATTAAGTGCCAGTTCACACGGAGCAAAAGTGGCGGAATATCTGCCTGCCTCAGTGTCACACAGTGTGTCTATGGGATGGCTTGTGGACATGTCAATTCTTTGAGCGGAGAGCAGTGGAAGTGGAGGCACACGAGCCATCCCATTAACACGCTGAGGCAGGCGGGATTCAGCAACTTTTCCTCCGTGTGAGCTGGCCCTAATTGTGAGCGCTCCTGATGAAGAAATTCAGCACTGACAGTGGCAGCAAGGAGCCAATGGCTGCTCCCTTTCACGGTGCTCAGCGCACAACTGGCATCACGTGTGCTGTGCTGAAGAAAGCTGAGATGCTAGGCATCAATGATATCAAGGAAACCAACACATACTAGACATCACTGGTATCCAGGCCACAACAGCTACTATACATCACTGGTATCCAGGCAACAACAAGTACTAGGAATCACTGGTATCCAGGCAACAACAGGTATTATACATCACTGGTATCCAGGCAACAACAGGTACTAGGAATCACTGGTATCCAGGAAACAACAGCTACTATACATCACTGGTATCCAGGCAACAACAAGTACTAGGAATCACTGGTATCCAGGCAACAACAGGTACTAGGCACCAGTGGTATCCAGGCAACAACAGGTACTAATCACTACTGGTATCCAGGCAACCCCAGGTCTAAGGAATTACTGGTATCCAGGCAACCACAGGTACTAATCATCACTGGTATCCAGGCAACCACAGCTCTAAAGCATCACTGGTATCCAGGCAACCACAGATCTAAGGTATTACTGGTATCCAGGCAACCACAGACAGGTACTAATCATCACTGGTATCCAGGCAACCACAGCTCTACGGCATCACTGGTATCCAGGCAACCATAGGCAGTTTTAAGTCCTACTCTCCTCCTCCCAGTAATATCAGCAGTGACTCCTCTCACCTCCCCTTCTAGTGGTATCTCTCCTCCCCCCCCCACCACCACTTTCTCTATTCTCAGCCCCAGGACAGGACAGGGTTGTCTCCCTGGTCACCCATTACCCTGAAAGAGGGAGACTCTTCTCCAGCAGCTCCCCTGTGCTCCATTTTCAGTTAGACCGCCCCCTAGGTAAAGGACCTGGGAGACCATGGTCATGTGACCAATGACCATGACATCATCACAGGTCCTTAACATACTTTTAGGGTTGCGTCTAAATCCAAATAAATCTATGTACCCTGTCCATTCCCTCACTTGGAAATAGCTTACTCAGTGTGAGGATGCTAAATCCAAGTGGATCTATGTACCCGGTACTTCTGCTCTTTTATAACGTGGATCTATGTACCTGGTACTTCTGCTCTTTTATAACGTGGATCTATGTACCTGGTACTTCTGCTCTTTTATAACGTGGATCTATGTACCTGGTACTTCTGCTCTTTTATAACGTGGATCTATGTACCTGGTATATCTGCTCTTTTATAACATGGATCTATGTACCTGGTACTTCTGCTCTTTTATAACATGGATCTCTGTACCTGGTACTTCTGCTCTTTTATAACATGGATCTATGTACCTGGTACTTCTGCTCTTTTATAACATGGATCTATGTACCCGGTACTTCTTCTCTTTTATAACATGGATCTATGTACCTGGTATATCTGCTCTTTTATAACATGGATCTATGTACCTGGTACTTCTGCTTTTTTATAACATGGATCTCTGTACCTGGTACTTCTGCTCTTTTATAACATGGATCTATGTACCTGGTACTTCTGCTCTTTTATAACGTGGATCTATGTACCCGGTACTTCTGCTCTTTTATAACATGGATCTCTGTACCTGGTACTTCTTCTCTTTTATAACATGGATCTATGTACCTGGTATATCTGCTCTTTTATAACGTGGATCTCTGTACCTGGTACATTTAATCACTTGCAAATAGCTTATTCAGTGTGAGAATGTGGGATAATGGATACATAGTGGGTCTATGTACCTGGTACATTACTCACTTAGATTTAGCTGTCACACTAAGTCATCTGTTTGCAACTGGGATAATGGACCTCATAGTGAGTAGATCCAAGTACAATAGCCCACTTGGAGTGAGAGTAATGGCCCTATTACACAGCCAACATTATTGCGCGTTCACACAATGGAATCTGGGCGGATAAGCTCCGGTGGATTCCATGTGCGCCCCCACTTGAACATCTGGGCGTCCCATAGATTTTATTCTATGCTACATTCTGCCATCTGCAATTCTTTTTGGGGCAGACATCGGAATCTGCCTACGCACAAAATCCGCAGGAGCTCATCCGTGCGGATTCCGTAGTGTGAACTAGCCCTTAAAGTGCAAGCGAGTATTCCTTGCTCGCTGTCTGTGCTATTACACACAGACAGCGAGCAGGAAAGGGAAGGATGGTGCAGGGAGCGGATGTCTAGATGATCAGATTGTCCTGGCAGCCCATAGAAGATAGCAGCGGTCTGCTGCCACCACCCCTATTACACGGACCAAACGGCCAGCAGACCATTGCTATCATTTCAATTTAGCCCGTTGAAAGACAATGATCAGCCGACATTATGGCAGCTGATCGGACAGTGGTGAGCAGGTAATGTATTAGCCGGGCATCTGGGGGTTACGTGGGCAGGTAATGTATTAGACGGGCAGCGGTGGGGTACGTGGGCAGGTAATGTATTAGCCGGGCAGCGGTGGGTTACGTGGGCAGGTAATGTATTAGCCGGGCAGCGGTGGGTTACGTGGGCAGGTAATGTATTAGCCGGGCAGCTGGGGGTTACGTGGGCAGGTAATGTATTATCCGGGCAGCGGTGGGTTACCTGGGCAGGTAATGTATTAGCCGGGCAGCGGTGGGTTACGTGGGCAGGTAATGTATTAGCCGGGCATCTGGGGGTTACGTGGGCAGGTAATGTATTAGCCGGGCAGCGGTGGGTTACGTGGGCAGGTAATGTATTAGCCGGGCAGCTGGGGGTTATGTGGGCAGGTAATGTATTAGCCGGGCAGTGGGGAGTACGTGGGCAGGTAATGTATTAGCCTGGCAGCGGTGGGTTACCTGGGCAGGTAATGTATTAGCCGGGCAGCGGTGGGTTACGTGGGCAGGTAATGTATTAGCCGGGCAGCTGGGGGTTATGTGGGCAGGTAATGTATTAGCCGGGCAGTGGTGGGTTATGTGGCATGCATCCTCATTTAATCTCCTGGGGGCCACATTGTTCAGTCTGGCACACAAAGGGTTAAGTGTGAATGCTATGCATCCTAACTTAACCCCTTGTGTGGAATACTGTAAGCAGCATCTGCCAAAATGCTGCATACTGTAATGTGCGGAACACCTGTCACAATGATGGGTGTTCTGCTCCTGGCCTTTTTTTGTGTGTGTTTTATTTTTCAGTTATCAGTATACAGAGGACTGCCTTGGATTAGGTGGACTTTGGCTATGACCAGTATTGTTTTTTTGAAAAAGAAAATGGTCAACAATGGGGATGGGGGTGTTTTTTTTTTTGAATAATGGATGTTTCTCTATTGTATTGTTCTATTTTTTTTATTTTATTTCAGGCTTAGTAGTGGAAGCTGTCTGATAGACGGCATCCATTTCTAAGTCAGTGCCTAGTATCATTCGGTATAAAATGGCTAACACTACTCCCACCCAATATTACCCCTATACCCACTGGGGACAGCCGGGTACCACTAATCCCACAGTGTCAAAATTGGCCTGCTACCACCCAGTCCAGGAGCGCCAAATTTGACGCTCTGGGACTACTGGTACCCGGCTCTTCCCAGTACCCCAATGCGTTGGGTATTTGGGTAATAATGGGGGGGGAGGGTTTAGTGTTAGCCATTTTATACTGGCTAAAACTAGGCCCCGACTTAGCAATGGATGCCATCTATCAGAAAGCTTCCACTACTAAGCATAAAATAAAACACAATGCAATAGAGAAAAGTCTTTGATTAAAAAACACCCCCAGACCCTTCTTTCACCATTTTATTAAAAACAAACAAACAAACAAAAAAAACGCTGGTCATCTATGTAGTCCACCAAATCCAACATAACCATCTGGATATCAATATATGAAAAACAAAAGGGAAAAACACACACAAAAAAAAGCGCCCAAGAGCAGAACACTCATAACGCAGCCTGTCCTAGATGACATATTATAAGACAGCTCATATTCCCCCATATTATTACATACACATGGCCCCAGCTGTGCTGCTCTTTTCCTGGGTAGGGGGGCTTCATAAACAACCAGCTGATGGGCCCTAACATCACAGAATAGGTTCCTGGCTACATCTATATACACTAACCGGTAACAATGTTGTCAGTAGTTTTCCCACGTACGTCATCCACAAGTCCCTTCTCGTGGGCCCTGAACTTCATCAGTTCATACATAGCATATGCAACAATGCAATCTGAAATACAAAATTACAGCAGTCTATAGATGCTCTATATACCTCACATAGTACTGACTATATACACGGCTGAAGATACCAATAGTAACAGCACATGCGGCAGATGTAGCAGCCTAAAACCTATACAGCATATACATTTCAGGAGTATGAAGAGAGTTGGCTTAATGTTGTTGCTGACATGACGGCCATGTTGGATGTTACTCAGGTAGGATAGAGCTATTAACCCCTTACGGACAGAGCCAATTTCGATTTTTGCATTTTAGTTTTTTCCTCCTTGTGCTGAAAAGGCCATAGCACTTGCAATTTTTCACCTAGAAACCCACATGAACCCTTATTTTTTGCGCCACTAATTGAACTTTGCAATGATAGGCTGACTTTTTTCAAAAAGTACACTGCAAAACCAGAAAAAAAATAAATGTGTGGTGAAATTGAAAAAAAACCAACGCATTTTGTTTATTCGGGGGGTATTTGTTTTTACGCCATTCACCCTGGGGTAAACTGACTTGTTATATATATTTCTCAAGTCTTTACGATTACAATGATATGTAACATGTATAACTTTTATATTATGCGATGGCTTGTAAAAAATTCAAACCATTGTTAACAAATATATGTTCCTTAAAATCGCTCTATTCCCAGGCTTATAGCGCTTTTATCCTTTGGTCTATGGGGCTGTGTCAGGTGTCATTTTTTGTGCCATCTTATGTTCTTCCTATCGATACCTTGATTGCGTCATATGCAACTTTTGATTTCTTTTTGTTACAATTTTTCTGGTTTGGTTGCGGATCAGGAATATGATAAATTAATAGTTCGGCCGATTACGCACGCGGCGATAACAAACAAGTTTATTTATTTATTTTTATCTATAACATGGGAAAAGGGGGGTGATTCAAACTTTTATTAGGGGAGGGGGCTTTTTATTAACAACAACATTTTTTTTTTTTTTTTTTACACTTATACTAGAAGCCCCCCTGGGGCTTAGGGTTACTTCTAGTATAAGTACACTGATCTCTCATTGAGATCTACACTGTATAGTTATACAGCATAGATCAATAAGATAGGCACTGGACTGCTTTCGGCTGCTGCAGCCGGAAGCAATCGAGTGCCGAGCCGGGATCAGCGTCATTACGTCTCAAACACCCGGCAGGTACAGACGTGTGGATCACCCCACTAGACAACAGGGATCGGCTGCAACTAGTAATCAGATGCAGCTGTCAACTTTGCAGCGGGCATAGCGATCGGAGCGTGCCCGCTAATAGCCGTGGTCCTGAGCTACAGGCGGCACCCGGGACCGCGGCGGTTCAGAGCGAGGTCGCCGTGCGGCCCCGCTGTGAACTCCCTTAACGACCACAAGGCTTAAATATATGCCCTGTGTCGTTAAGGGGTTAATACACAGAACGATAATTGTTAGTTACAATCGTTAATATGATCGTTATTGCGATCGTAACTATGATCGTTTATTCTGTCTGATCCCAGAAAAACTATGAACAATGTGCAATTACACTGAACGATTAGTGAAAAAATGCGGAACTTGAGCGAACGAATGTGGAATTACAGCGAACGATTAGCAAACAATTAACGATAATTTTAGGTTCAGATCTAAATCAATGATCAACGACATACGAACGATTTTTCGATCGTTGCCTGCAATTACACAGAACGATTATTGTTTAAATTCGAACGATTTAACGATTTTTCGCACGATAATCGTCCTGTGTAATAGGGCTAAGGGCCCTTTTACACAGAAAGATTATCTGACAGATTATCTGCCAAAGATTTGAATCCAAAACCAGGAACAGACTATTACCAGAGATCAGGTCATACAGGAAAGCCTGAGATTTCTCCTCTTTTCAAAACCAGTCTTGGCTTTAGCTTCAAATCTTTGTCAGATAATCTGTCAGATAATCTTTCTGTGTAAAAGGGCCCTTTGAGGCTGAAAGCGGCCACAGCTGCTGACCCACATTCACCCATAACAGAGACTTGTATGCTCCAAGCAGAAGAGAGAACTTACATGTCATCTGTAGTGTCAAATGGGGCTAAACTGCAATACTTGGCTCAGCCTACGAACAAAGGTGTATTATATTCCAGAGCTGCACTCACTATTCTGCTGGTGGGGTCACTGTGTACAGTACATACGTTACATTACTGATCCTGAGTAACATCCTGTATTAGGCTATGTTCACACAACGTATGTTTCCTGTAAAAGTACGGCAGTTGATGAAATCGGCAACAACGGCCGTACTTTGTACGGAAACATACGTTGCCTTTTCTTCTATGGGATCTCGGCTGGAGCATATACACATAGTATACGATCCGGCTGAGATCCCTCGCGGCGCTGCAAAGAACTGACAGGTCAGTTTTCTGTGGCCACTATTCAGTGAGTAGCAGCCGTAGGAAACCATATCAGTTCACACAATGAAGTGACGGCCCTGGCCGCAAGCTTCATTATGTGCTGTGGGGAGTTCTGATGCGGGCGCGCATGGATGTGCCCGCATCAGAATGCTGCAGCCCCAAAGATCTTTTCAGAGACCGGCCGGGTCACTGAACGGCCGGTCTGTTCCAGGGTATGAACATGGCTTTATACTGCAGAGTTGCACTCACTATTTTGCTGGTGAGGTAACTGTGTACTTACATTACTTATCCTGTACTGATCCCGAGTTATATCCTGTATTATACCCCAGAGCTGCACTCATTATTCTGCTGATGGGGTCACTGTGTATATAACACACAAAAACACAGAAAAATGCAACAGCTCACCGCAATACCAAGATACAGACCCACTACAGACATGGAAATAGTTAAAAGCAGCCCCCCCAAACTGCCATAAAAAACTTCCACAAAAATAATGAGGCTCTTGGTTACCACTTGAAAGTGGTGTAAACTACCCCACCACGTTACGGTGGCCTCATACCGCAGTCCTACATTGTGTACATACATTACATAACTGATCCTATACTCATCTTGAGTTGCATCCTGTATCATACCCCAGAGCTGCACTCCCTATTCTGCTGGTGGGGTCACTGTGTACATAAATTACATTACTGATCCTGAGTTACATCCTGTATTATAAAAATTATTCCTGCTGGCTATGGTGGAAAGGAGTCAGATCACACATGAGATGTATGGGGCCCTGCAGACCAGTCATACCCCAGTAGTCCCTGTCCACCCCAGTAGTGCCTGTAATAGAGAACTGAACATGGAGCAATAGAAGAAGGTGACTGGTCTGATGGGTCAGGTTCTACATTATGTGGACAGCCGGGTGTGTGCTCATCCCTTTCCTGGGGTATAGATGGCACCAGGATTCACTATGGGGAGAGGATAAAGCCTTTTAGGACCAGGGAGCGACCTGATATTTCCTGGCAGAAGGTATGCTGAGCCTTGTAGTACCTCCCGATAAGCCTGTAGTTATAAATCTCTGCTACTCTGCTTCTCTATAGGGATTCAGCACTTGGAGCTGTCCGGAGAGCTGGTGCTGAAATCAGGTCTTACTCACCTCTCAGGACTCTGCCGGATCACTGTCCTCCAGCCACCAAAACTATCGCTCTCTGTTCACATTTGTGCATTTTATTACATTAAAATTTTAAAATATTACCAAAAATGCAACATTTGATCACAGTTACATCCTGTATTATACTCCAGAGCTGCACTCACTATTGTCTCATATGACTGTATCTATGTGAATCGACCCCAACAGTAAGATTGTAGGTTTGTGAGCTCAGTGTATACAAATTTATGATCACTATTAATATTAGTCATGATGTGTCTTCAGTTAGTGCCCCCTAGTGGTGGGCGCAGATGATAAGAATTTTACTGTTGAAAAAAATTTAGAGCTGTAAGCCAAATAAAGGAAGATATGAGAAGTTATATGAATAGTAGGAGACTGCTCTGGATGTCTCATCTGTATTAACATTAAGAAATAAGTCAGAGGGGGATGATCCTGTCCCAGTGTAGAGGGCTGCAATCACATCAACCTGTCCTAGTAGGGACCACATTGTGTTCCCTTAGACACCCGCTTTAATATCAGAAGACTCGTCCTTGAATGTTGTTGCTAAGACAAGGTCACAGCATAGCTTTCTATGTGATGTAATGCGGGGTCCCTCTCTGTGTATTATCTGTGTGATGAGGGTGCCCCTCTCTATGTAGTATTAGTGTGATGCGGGGTCCCTCTCTGTGTATTATCAGTGTGATGCGGGGTCCCTCTCTGTGTATTATCAGTGATATGCGGGGTCCCTCTCTATGTATTATCAGTGTGATACGGGGTCCCTCTATGTGTAGTATCAGTGTGATGCGGGGTCCCTCTCTGTATTATCGGTATGATGCGGGGTCCCTCTCTGTATTATTGGTATGATGCGGGGTCCCTCTCTGTGTAGTATTAGTGTGGTGCGGGGTCCCTCTATGTGTATTATCAGTGTGATGCGGGGTCCCTCTCTGTGTATTATCAGTGTGATGTGGGGTCCCTCTCTGTGTAGTATTAGTGTGATGCGGGGTCCCTCTCTGTGTATTATCAGTGTGATGCGGGGTCCCTCTCTGTGTATAATAAGTGTGATGCGATGTCCCTCTCTGTGTATTATCAGTGTGATACGGGGTCCCTCTATGTGTAGTATCAGTGTGATGCGGGGTCCCTCTCTGTGTATTATCAGTGTGATGCGGGGTCCCTCTCTGTGTATTATCAGTGTGATGTGGGGTCCCTCTCTGTGTAGTATCAATGTGATGCGGGGTCCCTCTCTGTGTAATATCAGTGTGATGCGGGGGCCCTCTCTGTGTAGTATCAGTGTGAGGCGGGGTCCCTCTCTGTGTAGTATCAGTGTGATGCGGGGTCCCTCTCTGTGTATTATCAGTGTGATGCGGGGGCCCTCTCTGTGTAGTATCAGTGTGAGGCGGGGTCCCTCTCTGTGTAGTATCAGTGTGAGGCGGGGTCCCTCTCTGTGTATTATCAGTGTGATGCGGGGTCCCTCTCTGTGTATTATCAGTGTGATGCGGGGTCCCTCTCTGTGTATTATAAGTGTGATGCGATGTCCCTCTCTGTGTATTATCAGTGTGATACGGGGTCCCTCTCTGTGTAGTATCAGTGTGATATGGGGTCCCTCTCTGTGTAGTATTAGTGTGATGCGGGGTCCCACTCTGTGTATTATCAGTGTGATGTGGGGTCCCTCTCTGTGTAGTATTAGTGTGATGCGGGGTCCCTCTCTGTGTATTATCAGTGTGATGCGGGGTCCCTCTCTGAGTATTATCAGTGATATGCGGGGTCCCTCTCTATGTATTATCAGTGTGATACGGGGTCCCTCTATGTGTAGTATCAGTGTGATGCGGGGTCCCTCTCTGTGTATTATCAGTGTGATGCGGGGTCCCTCTCTGTGTATTATCAGTGTGATGCGGGGTCCCTCTCTGTGTATTATCAGTGATATGCGGGGACCCTCTTTGTGTATTATCAGTGTGATGCAGGGTCCCTCTCTGTGTATTATCAGTGTGATGCGGGGTCCCTCTCTGTGTATTATCAGTGTGATGCAGGGTCCTTCTCTGTGTATTATCAGTGTGATGCGGGGTCTCTCTCTGTGTATTATCAGTGTGATGCAGGGTCCCTCTCTTTGTAGTATCAGTGTGATGTGGGGTCCCTCTCTGTGTATTATCAGTGAGATGCGGGGTCCCTCTCTGTGTAGTATCAGTGTGAGGCGGGGTCCCTCTCTGTGTATTATCAGTGTGATGCGGGGTCTCTCTCTGTGTATTATCAGTGTGATGCGGGGTCCCTCTCTGTGTAGTATCAGTGTGATGCGGGGTCCCTCTCTGTGTATTATCAGTGTGATGCGGGGTCCCTCTCTGTGTTGTATCAGTGTGAGGCGGGGTCCCTCTCTGTGTATTATCAGTGTGATGCGGGGTCCCTCTCTGTGTAGTATCAGTGTGATGCGGGGTCCCTCTCTGTGTAGTATCAATGTGATGCGGGGTCCCTCTCTGTGTAGTACCAGTGTGATGCGGGGTCCCTCTCTGTGTATTATCAGTGTGATGCGGGGTCCCTCTCTGTGTAGTATCAGTGTGAGGCGGGGTCCCTCTCTGTGTATTATCAGTGTGAGGCAGGGTCCCTCTCTTTGTATTATCAGTGTGATGCGGGGTCCCTCTCTGTGTAGTATCAGTGTGATGCGGGGTCCCTCTCTGTGTATTATCACCGCTCTGTGTATTATCAGTGTTATATAGGGCATACTTCTCTGTGCATTATTGTGGTCTCCCACCAAGATGGTTCTTTTTTCTTTTTTTCTACACCTGTCCAAAACGTTCTGTCGTCAGCTTAACCCCTTAAGTACTGGGCCTGATATGGCCTTAAGCGATGTCACGGAACGGCTGGTCTAATACGTTGTGTGAACATAGCCTAAGACGTTTCGAGCAATTAGTGATAAAGATCAAAATTGGGGGCACAGATTAAAATATTTTCAATTGAAATATGCCGACAAAACTGAAGATAAAAGACTATTTGAGGTTGCACAGAGTGACGGTATTATTAAAGTCCAAACAATACAAGGGGGAGACGGATTATATATGTTACATCTCTTCTGGGCATGTGCCCAACTGAGAAAATATTGGGAAGAAATTGTGTCTATTCTGGTGGGAGAAAAGGTATTGCAGGGAGCTCTCACCTTTAAGAGGGCAATATTAGGGAAAGAAATGGTCCAGGGGGGGAGTAGTACACTGGGTGGGCCTAGGTGAACATTGTAAGAGTGGTTTATAATTATCTGAAGGGGTCTATGTAATTGTTGGAGCTGTGCTATGTAGCCCTCTAGTTCGGCCTAGGTGATTGTTGGAGCTGTGCTCTGTGATCATCTGGTTGGGCCTGGGGTCAGCCAATACAACCATCTAGGTGGGCCTAGGTGAGCATTACAAGTATATAGGTGGGCCCTGATGGCAGGCAGAATTGTGTGGCACAATCTCTAAAGGTTTAAGAGAATACTGGAACATCAGTAAAGAACCATGTAAGCAGATCCCGCTGAATACTTGTATTGAATGCTTAAGACGTTGGAGAAAAACTGAAATACAGCTACAGACTGTATAGTTTGAGATGACGCTAACACTTAAGGAGAATCCTTAAAGGGGTTATCCAGTTCTACAAAAACATGGCCACTTTTCCCCCTCTCTTGTCTCCAGTTCAGGTGTGGTTTGCAATTAAAAATTGGAATAGACAAAAGTAAAAAGGAATTTAGGCAGAAGGAAAGAGATGCAGAGGGTCAGGTATTAAAGAAGGAAGAAGAGTACCCCCAAGTGATAAGATTTACTCAATGAGACCCCCAAGGACTAATATCCCACTGCAGCCATAGGCTCTGTCAGCAGCTCCTTTCCACATCAGATCCCTCAATAACAATGTGACTGACCTGTATGTCCCAAATATTATGCTTCCTTCTCAAATATTAGTGTCCCCTGTAGCCATTAGTAATGCCCCTTCCCCAGTAATATAGAGCCCTGTAGCCATTAGTAATGCCCCTTCCTCAGTAATAGTGCCCCTGTAGCCATTAGTAATGCCCCTTTCCCAGTAATATGGAGCCCTGTAGCCATTAGTAATGCCCCTTCCCCAGTAATAGTGCCCCCTGTAGCCATTAGTAATGGCCCTTCCCCAGTAATAGTGTCCCCTGTAGCCATTAGTAATGACCCTTCCCCAGTAATAGTGCCCCCTGTAGCCATTAGTAATGCCCCTTCCCCAGTAATAGTGTCCCCTGTAGGCATTAGTAATGCCCCTTCCCCAGTAATAGTGCCCCCTGTAGCCATTAGTAATGGCCCTTCCCCAGTAATAGTGTCCCCTGTAGCCATTAGTAATGCCCCTTCCCCAGTAATATGGAGCCCTGTAGCCAGATATAATGTCCCTATTCCCAGTAATAGTGTCACCAGTAGTCAGCAATAATGACCCTGTAACAAGTAATAAAACTCTCTTGCAGCCAGTAACAATGCTCCATAACCCATAATGATGACCACATTCCCCTATAATAACATCCCCTTTTGCCAATAATAAAATAATAAGGCCCCTGTAGCTAGATATGCCGCCTGCAGCCAGATTCAGTGGTCCCTGTAGACAGATAGGTCCCCTATAGCCAGTGGTAATGCCTCAGTAGCTAGATACAATGCTCCCTACAGCCAGATACAACACCCCATATAACTAGATATGCCTCCTATGACCAGATGCAATGTCCCCTGTAGTCAGATACAGTATGCCCTTTAAAAACAGATACAATGCCCCCTGTAGCCAGCTATGCCCCATATAACCCCAAACAATGCCATGCACAAAGAAAGAAAGTTACACTTACTTTCCACCAACCCAACACTGTGCCTCCTGCAGCCAGATACAATACCTCTATAACCAGATACAATACCCCTATAACCAGATACAATGCCCCTATAACCAGATACAATGCCCCTATAACCCGATACAATGCCCCTATAACCAGATACAATGCCCCTATAACCACACACAATACCCCTATAACCAGATACAATGCCCCTATAACCAGATACAATACCCCTATAACCAGATACAATGCCCCTATAACCAGAGACAATGCCCCTATAACCAGATAGGGAGAAAAAAAGGAGAAGAAACGGGGGCGCCTCCTGGTGCAATAAATAATGGTAGAAAAGTGTCAGGCACGGAAAAGGGGGGGTGTTGCACTCACCTAGGGGAGTTGTGCTGGATTATAGGCACAACTCTATAGCAGGCATAAGGAGTAGGACACCGCAGCTCCTGCCGGGGTACGTTCAAGGGAGTCGTACGATAGATAGTACAGATTGCCAGCTGCTGCGGGCTTTGGGACCATATGTAATCCCGGCTTGTGATGGGCGCAGGTGTCCAAGGTACCACAGATAGCGGTAGTTATTGCATTGAAGGAATATTTATTAAAAAACGACGCGTTTCGGCCGCCAAATATAAGGTGGCCTTTCTCAAGTTTACACAGAGTGATGATAAACATGGGTTTAAGTAGTATACAGACCGGTCAAGTGAATAATCACTTCCGGGTTCGTTACATGTATAGGGGGAGTGCCCTAAGTGTGGGCAAGTTCATTGGTCTATCGGAAAATAGATACAAATCACATTACCAATACTGTATATAGAAAGGGGATCTATAACTTACATTTCCCCGAGAGTCCGGAGGACAGCGTCTGCGTCCGGCTGGGTCACGTGAGCGGCCGAGCGTCATGACATCAATGCGGACGTGCGCAGCGGCATCATGTGATTCCGGAGTTCCGGAGACGTGGCCTGCGGAACCTACGTAGAGAGGATTCAGAATAGTAAAATAACGTAAAAGGCGTATATGCCGAAATATAAGCGTTGCTGATATACAGGTGTGAGAGATACAGAGAATATTAAAAATAACATAGATACAAACCAGATATCTAACAGATAGATAATCTATTACAAGACCAATATCAAAATATATATATGTAGACAATGTAATAATGGTTAAAATGACTATATTCTCATCGCCATCTAGTGGTAAAAAACCAATAGGCAGAATAGCTGGGATATTTGAATGGGGACATATATAAATATGTGTATATAAGTGTATGTAGATATATCAATGTGAGTGTGTGTAAATATATAAATATATAAATAAATAAATAGATAGAAAGGAGATGTGTCTAAGAATACATAAAATATGTGTGCATATATATAATTAATTACATAAAGTCTGTTTAATGGACCGTTAACATATATGTCTCAAGCTCAATCTGCAAGTTCTATGCATTCGTTAAGACCGTCGGGTATAAGAGATTGTACCCGATAGATCCAGAAGGATTCACGTCTACATAAAGATGACCACCGATCGGTATTAGTGATAGGAATCTGTTCAATAGGGTGTATTGTTATATGAGAAAAATCGCTATTGTGATGTTCTGTGTTTGTATAACCAGATACAATACCCCTATAACCAGATACAATGCCCCTATAACCAGAGACAATGCCCCTATAACCAGATACAATATCCCTATGACCAGATACAATGCCCTTATAACCCGTTACAATGCCCCTATAACCCGATACAATGCCCCTATAACCAGATACAATACCCCTATAACCAGATAAAATGCTCCTATAACCAGATACAATACCCCTATAACCAGATACAATGCCCCTATAACCCGATACAATATCCCTATAACCAGATACAATACGCCTTGTTACTAGATATACTACCTGGATCAAATTCCATGTCTGCTATAGCCAGATACAGTGTGCCCCTATAACCAATTAGAATGACCCTTACAGCTAGATATGCCCCCGTAACAAAACACAATTACAATACCCCTATAACCAGATACAATACCCCTATAACCAGATACAATACCCCTATGACCAGATACAATGCCCTTATAACCCGATACAATATCCCTATAACCAGATACAATGCTCCTATAACCAGATACAATGCCCTTATAACCAGATACAATACCCCTATAACCAGATACAATACCCCTATAACCAGATACAATGCACCTATAACCAGATACAATATCCCTATAACCAGATATAATACGCCTTGTTACTAGATATACTACCTGGATCAAATTCCATGTCTGCTATAGCCAGATACAGTGTGCCCCTATAACCAGTTAGAATGACCCTTACAGCTAGATATGCCCCCGTAACAAAACACAATTAGGGAGATTTATCAAAAATTTAAGCCATTTTTTTGAAGTGCAAAAGTCACAAAATTTTGCACAACCGCATAGTTGCGACTTTTCCTCGACATACACCAATCATGCCTACTTCGGCTTACGCTGAAAGTAGACATGATGTACAACTAACTAAAATAGTCACACATGGGTCGCAGACTGACTCCATACTAGAGGTGGTGTATTTCACCACCTATAATGTGGAGCCGGCATGCTCCGTGGGTCAGGTGCAGCTAAAATAAATGGCCCTTCCCACACTGGTATTACTAGGCTGCTGCTGCTTGTTTTTTAACCCAGCTGGTTATATTTAAAAAAAACACATAGGATCCCCCCCACTTTCCATAACTAGCCACGTTAAAAACCAAGCAGCAGCAGCCTAGTAGCACCAGGGTGGGAAGGGCCATTTATTTTGGCCCTCCCCAGCCTAATATTACCAGCCTGCTGCCGCCCAGTTCAAGAGCGCCAATTTTGACGCTCCGGGACCACTGGCACCCAGCTCTTCCCAGTACCCCTGGTGGCATTGGGTACTGGGGTAATAATGGCGGGGTTAGTGTTAGCCATTTTATACCGGCTAGCACTAGGCCCAGACTTAATAATGGATTCCGTCTATCAGACAGCTTCCACTACTAAGTCTGTAAAGTAATGAAAGAAAACACAACACACTTAGAAAAATATTTTAATCAAATAAAAACACCCCCACACCCCTCGTAGACCATTTTATTGAACAGTAAAGTCCGCTGGTCATCAAAGTAGTCCAAACGAATCCGACGTAATCCTCTGCATGCCGGTATCTGAACTAGAAAGGGAGAAGATAATGCTCATTACCTAGGAGGCAAACCAGGGCCAATGAGACTATTTAGAGACAATTCTGAGACCATTTAGAGACAATTCTTAACCAAACAAATCTGCACCACAGAAAATAGACCATGCTTATCCCTGATAGTAAATTGCACTTTAAATAGAACAGTCTATTCTTGCCAAAGCAGAAATAGACCACATCTAGAAAAATCCCCTGTTGATAAATTTCCCCCAATGTCTACTTTAACCATATCCATTATGGCCCCTATACCCAGATACAGTGGCCCCTGAAGCCAGAAACAATGCCCTATGTAGCTAGAGAGGCTCTCTGTAGCCATATACAATAACATTAGTAGTTAGATATGCCCCCTGTAACCAGATGCAATGCCCCATATTGTCACAGGCTGAAGTGTATTGAGTGTAGGAGACTGGACTTCTCTATACACATATGTGTTATAATGGCCGCCTATGGCAAACTGTGCACAATAGTCAAGATGAACATAAACACTAAACCCCAAAAGAGACCTGAACCCTACACAGGCAGAGCAGGCGGGAAAGTAGTGGCAGATATGTAATAATAATCACTTATTACCCTTATATAAAACTATTAATAAAATAGTAATTATATGGGAAAAACTATTCTTATAGGAAGGGACTGGAACCTTTTATCAAATAAATGTTTTTGTTTTTTTGAGCAACATTAATCAAATATCAGTATAAATCATAATAAAATACTACAGCCGAGCGCATAGACCAAGATTTTATTCACACTAATTCCTGCCAATGGTCGACTGTTCATTGTTTGGTTAGTACAAGTGTTTGTTTCAAGATGTTTAAATAAAGATTATTGAAAATCATGATGTAATTTGTTTACAAACTGGACCCTTCAGAGCTTTATTAGGAGTTGGACTGTAAGTACACACATCCATTGGCTCCTGGTATTTTTTTGTTATTTTCTATTTTTAATCAGTTTTCTCCATGTAATCTTTAATTCTCTCACACACATAGGCGATTTGTGGAAGATTGGTGACAGAAGGAGTTTTGGAGACATGGAGGAAGAGCTGACCATCATCTACAGCGAGGAGGACCAGTTCGTGGAGGATACGGACTTTCCCGTTGTCTACGAGGAACATGTGAGTGAGAATTCCCCATCCAGTATAGCAGGGTATAGCAGATAGGGTTGTATAGAGATGGGGTTGTGTACATAGTGGGATGTCCTGTCCAGGAGTATCTGTACCTGTAGATACTCCTCCCTGATCACATGACCACATAGGTGCCCCCCCCCATAGGAGACAGTGGTGATGGGAGGAGATGTGTAGAATGGGGAGCTATAAATACCTCACACCCTGTTACTTATTCCCCATGTTCAGCCATTTCCAACTGCCATTTTGCCATGTTCCATGCAGGGGGCGGGGCTTAGTTGGCCATGATAACTGCTGGGTGGTGGCTGTGGTCTATGGCCGGGCTCATGCACTGTGTGTGTTATGTGATCTCCAGCACCTCTGCGGACATAGGAAGGAATATACTCCTATAAGGTAGAGAGGGAAATCCCATAGCACACATACATGGGCCTGGCCTAAGACTTTATCCAGATGTGCAGTAATATGTGACAATGCTATCACTGGATCAGGATCTACTGTGTGATCTGTCAGGTTGAATAAAAATAATTATAATATATATGGTACAGTATGGGATTTGTAGTTCTGTAACCTGAAGCTCTCCTGGTTGCATAACTACAATCCCCATCCTCATGTTGTGGTGATGGGAGTTGTAGTTATTCAACCAGGAAAGCTCCAGGTTGCAGAACTACAACTCCCATGATCATGGTGTGGTGACAACACTTTATGGGAGAAAAACAAACAAAAAGAAAAAGTCTGAAGGGAAAATGCTCAGCACATCCGAAGATCATATACAAGATATTCTTTATTAAACATAGGTAAAAGCTGCTCCTGTGTTATTTTGTTGTGCAACTTGCTATATGTACTGGCGCACTGGAGTGTTGTTGTGTTTCCCTGCTGCTTCTCTAAATAAAGAATTTAATAGCTGGAGAGTCACAGAGGGGGTGGCAGGGAAGCCTGCAGTGATATCCCCCTCCCCCATTACACAGCCACTGAGATGCTGACATACAAGAGGGGTGCCGCTGGACATTGTCCCTCTACGGGCTCTACAGGAAGACAGGGAAGCCTGGAGTGTAATCCCTCATCATACAGCACCACTGACAGCGTTGCTCGGTTTTGTCAAGGGGGAGGTGCCTTAAGGATGAACGGGGCCACCGCTGCTCTTGCACAATGTCCTGGGGATGGCCTATGGGGGGGGCACAACGACTGCTGTACATTGTCCTGGCTATACGGGCAGATGGGGAAGCCTGTAGTGGAATCCTCCTACCACCCCTCGCACAGCAGCACCTCCTCCGCATTGTAATGGGGGGGAGGATTCCACAACAGGCTTCCCTGTCTGCTTGTAGAGCCGGGACGTTGTCGAGCACAGCTATGGACCCCCGCAGTGCACAGCAGCCCGGCCATCCTCCATAGCGGCCGACAGACACAAGGCTGTGAGCGGTGAGGAACTGTGCCAGGTCACTCTCCGTTTGTGAGACAGCATGGAGCTCCAGATTTGCCGCAAATGGAGGAGAGCACTGGAGGAGAGCGCGCTGTAACAAATCCGGCATGGTACAACAAATTATTGATATGTAATTACAAAATCACCATGTCAGCAGGGTTCTATGTATTGTCTGCTGGATACCTTCTAAGAAAACATTTACATTTTTGCATGATGACTGGTGTACTCCTTTAAATAAAAATAAATAAATTACTATATATATATATATATATATATATATATATATATATATATATATATATTAGAATGCACTCTGATTTATTATTAGGTGTAACATACATTTACTGGCAAATAGCTGCTATACTGTAGACCCCAAACTGTAAGAGCAACGCCTGCCTCAATGTCAAGCGGCGTTGACATGTCAATTCTTGGAGCGGAGGAGAGAGGAAGCGTGTGAGCCCTCTCATAGAGTCTCTGTTTAACACTAAGGCTTCTGTCACAGATCTTTGCTGCCCCGGTCTTGCAGGCCAGATGTGGCTCTTTTGATGGCCGCATCTGGCTCGCAGCTCGCTGCGACTGCCACTCCGCCTTACCTACTGCCTGCCCGGACGTGCTCCTCCAATCCAATTAGCACAGAGGGGGCATGGGGCTGCTGCGGCAGGCCGTGGCGCATGTGTTGATTGGATGCGTGCACCACGGCCCACCACAGCTGCCCCACGCTCCCGCTCTGAGCTGATTGGATTGGAGGAGCACGTCCGGGCGACACGTCAAGCTGCCGCTACTACCCATCTCGCAAGTGGAGGTTAGGAGGCGCAGGGGAGAAGCATGGGGGAGGCACATATGGCTGAGATGCGAGTGGACCACCCGCCACCATGCTCTCAAAAGGAGGCTGCCCGCTGCCAGACACTTTTGGATTGGGCAGCGCTGCGGCTGCAGCTCCTCTCCCAGCAGCCCGCCGTCTCCTGTGATCTTCCAGCAACGGCAGCATGGTAAAGAGACGCTGCATGCTCCGGAGACCGCGCGCTGCCGGGAGAGAAGCTGCTGGGAACGGGTGACAGGTGAGGTTTTGTTTTTGTTTGTTTTTTTCTGGTGGGGAAGTGCGGGTGCCAGGCTGGTGTCAATAGAAGGGCTCTGTACAGAGGAGAGGGTCTGGATTGGACTGGAGTGACTATATGAGGCACTATTGGGGCATATTGGCTACTATATGGGGGTATTAGATACTATATGGGGCACAATTGGGGGTTATTGGCTACTAAATGGGGCACTATTGGTAGGTACTGGATACTATATGGGCATTATGGAGGTATTGGCTACTATATGGGAGTATTGTCTACTATATGGGGCACTATTGGGGGGTATTGGATACTATATGGGGCACTATTGGGGGTATTGGATACTATATGGGGAACTAGATACTATACCGGGCGCTATGGGTGGATTAGATACTATACCAGGCACTATGGGGTATTGGCTACTATATGGGGCACTGTGGGGAATTGGCTACTATATGGGGCACTGTGGGGGGATTGGCTACTATATGGGGCACTAATGGGGGTATTGGATACTATATGGGCACTATGGGGGTATTGGATACTATATGGGCCACTGTTGGGGGGGATTAGATACTTTACCAGGCACTATGGGGGGATTGGCTACTATATGGGACACTGTGGGGGGATTGGCTACCATATGGGGCACTGTGGGGTGATTGGCTACTATATGGGGCACTGTGGGGTGATTGGCTACCATATGGGGCACTGTGGGGGGATTGGCTACTATATGGGGCACTGTGGGGGGATTGGCTACTAAATGGGGCACTGTGGAGGGATTGGCTACTATATGGGGCACTGTGGGAGGATTGGCTACAATATGGGGCATTGTGGGGGGATTGGCTACTATATGGGGTACTGTGGGGGCATTAGCTACCATAAGGGGCACTATGTGTGTGTGTGGGGGTCAAATGGCATAGTGTGTATGTGTGGGAGGGGGTCAGGTGTGGTAGTGTGTTAGTGGAGGGGGTCAGGTGGGGTAGTGTGTGTGGGAAGGGGCGGACTGGGCCACCGGGGGACCGGGGAAACCCCCGGTGGGCCCCAAGCAGGAGTAGGCCCCGCCCCCCAGTCAGGGAGCACGGTCCCCCCGCATCGGGGGCCCCCGTGCTCCTGGGGGGCCCACTCAGCCGCCGATAGCTGGCCGGCACCTTCCCTTCCTTGTGATCGCAAGCTTGCGATCACAAGGGTGCTGCCGCCGCCGCCGCCCCGACAGATGAGCAGCTGCTGGTCCCGGCAGCGTCATCACCACTGAGCTCTGTGTGCGGTGCGGCTGCTAGGACTTCCGGTTCACGTAGCGCATACCGGAAGTCCCAGCCGCTGCGGCGCGCACGGAGCTCAGTGTTGATGGCGCTGTCCAGGACCAGGAGCTGCTCGTCTGTCGGGGAACAGAGGAGAAGAGACCAACGACGGGGGAGCGTGTTGACAGGTGAGTTGAGTTTCGGTTTTGTTTTTTTTATCATAGGGGAGAGATGGACAACATGAGGGGGGGAGAGATGGACAACATGAGGGGGGGGGAGATGGACAACATGGGGGAGAGATGGACAACATGAGGGGGGGGAGATGGACAACATGAGGGGGGGGAGATGGACAACATGAAGGGGGGGGAGATGGACAACATGGGGGAGAGATGGACAACATGAGGGAGAGATGGACAACATGAAGGGGGGGGAGATGGACAACATGAGGGGGGGGAGATGGACAACATGAAGGGGGGGGATGGACAACATGAGGGGGGGGGGGAGATGGACAACATTGGGGAGAGATGGACAACATTGGGGAGAGATGGACAACATGGGGGAGAGATGGACAACATGGGGGGAGAGATGGACAACATGAAGGGGGGGGAGATGGACAACATGGGGGAGAGATGGACAACATGGGGGGAAGATGGACAACATGAAGGGGGGGGAGATGGACAACATGAAGGGGTGGGAGATGGACAACATGAGGGGGGGAGATGGACAACATGGAGGAGAGATGGACAACATGGGGGAGAGATGGACAACATGAAGGGGGGGGAGATGGACAACATGAAGGGGGGGAGATGGACAACATGAGGGGGGGGGGAGATGGACAACATGGGGGAGAGATGGACAACATGAAGGGGGGGGGAGATGGACAACATGAAGGGGGGGGGGAGATGGACAACATGAAGGGGGGGGAGATGGACAACATGAGGGGGGGGGAGATGGACAACATGGGGGGAGATGGACAACATGAAGGGGGGGGAGATGGACAACATGAAGGGGGGGAGATGGACAACATGAGGGGGAGAGATGGACAACATGGGGGGGAGAGATGGACAACATGAGGGGGCTATAGGGGGGATGGACAACATGAGGGGGCTATAGGGGGGATGGACAACATGAGGGGGCTATAGGGGGGATGGATAACATGAGGGGGCTATAGGGGGGGATGGACAACATGAGGGGCTATAGGGGGGAGATGGACAACATGAGGGGGCTATAGGGGGGAGATGGACAACATGAGGGGGCTATAGGGGGGAGATGGACAACATGAGGGGCTATGGGGGATGGACAACATGAGGGGCTATGGGGGGAGATGGACAACATGAGGGGGCTATAGGGGGAGATGGAAAACATGAGGGGGCTATAGGGGGGGGTGGACAACATGAGGGGGCTATAGGGGGGGTGGACAACATGAGGGGGCTATAGGGTGGGATGGACAACATGAGGGGCTATAGGGGGGATGGACAACATGAGGGGGCTATAGGGGGGATGGAAAACATGAGGGGGCTATGGGGGGGATGGACAACATGAGGGGGCTATGGGGAGATGGAAAACATGAGGGGGCTATGAGGGGGTGGACAACATGAGGGGGCTATAGGGGGCAATGGACAACATGAGGGGGCTATTACTAAGGAATCGACAACATGAGGGGGCCATATGGGGTGAATGGACATGAGGATATCTATATTGAAGAAGGACAACTTGAGGGCGCTGTATATATGGGGATGGACAGCATAAGGGGGGTACCTATATGGGGGATGGACAATATGGGGTGCCATTTATAAGGGGGACAACAGAGGGGGGACCATATACTGTAAGGAATATATATATATATATATATATATATATATATATATATATATATAGAGTGAGGGCGTACAGGGGCCAATACAGATGTGCAGTTTGTAGAGAGATGAGGATGGTGACATAGTGAGGAGCCTAATATGTCTGTCTGGCAGATTCTGTGGATTCGTGGCTCATAGAAGTTCTCATTATGGCCCAGGACGGATGGAGAAGATGAAAAGGGAAGAACTCCGATCAGAGAAGACGTCCCCTGTGAGTCACCTGATATATTTGCACTGTAATGTATATGGTGTATAGAACCTGTGTAGAGCTGTGTCTACCTCTATATGACTGGATGAGGTGATGGTGATCTGTGTACAGTGAATCTTATTCAGTAGCAGTGGTGGTGTTAGTCAGTATGTGGTGGTATTAGTCAGTAGCAGTGGTGGCGTTGGTCAGTATGTGGTGGTATTAGTCAGTATGTGGTGGTATTTGTCAGTATGTGGTGGTATTTGTTGCTTGTAATCCGGTACTGTTTTTTATTGTTCTTAGTATACTAGATTTGGTCAGTAACAATATAGTGATGGTATTGGTTGTGGTGTGGCGGTAATATTTTCCCCTTGTATACTGGTATTATTGGTATACAGGATTTGTTCAGTAACAGTATGGCGGTAATATGTATGGTGATAATATTTCCCTCTGATATACTGGTATTATTAGTAATATCACTCTCAGTATACAGGATCTGGTCAGTAACAGTATGGCGGTAATTGTGGCGGTAATATGTATGGTGATAATATTTCCCGCCTATATAATGGTATTATTGGTAAAATCAGTCTCAGTATACAGGATCTGGTCAGTAATAGTATGGCGGTAATATGTGTGGGGATATTTGCTCTTTATATACTGGTGTCATTGGTAGCTGTATGACTTTTGTATCTAAGTATACAGCGTTATCATACAAAGGAAATTGTCTTATAGCCCAATTACACCGGCCAATTATCGGTAACAAGCGCTCCTAGGAAGCCCCATGTAAAAGTGTCACAGATCAGCTGACAAGCAAATGCCCCATAGTCGGCTGATTTGATCTTTTGTGCGGCTGTAAAAATCATTGCTGTCGGCTGCACATCTCTGTGTATTCCTGCCCTGCTGATTAGCAATCATTTGCAGCCCTACACTGCCCCAAATCACGCCGTGTAACTGGACCCTTATTAATGTTACCATAGATAAGTATGGTGGCTGAAGGGTGGGCCCTAAGAATGATTTCCCCTGGTGGGCCCAAGGCACTCCAGTCCGACACTGTGTGTGGGGATGGTGGTCGGGTTAATTGCGGGTTAACAGCAGAGGGGGCATTATTACTATATGGAGGGTACAGCAGGGGGCATTATTACTATATGGGGACACAGCAGGGGGCATTATTACTATATGGGGACACAGCAGGGGGCATTATTACTATATGGGGACACAGCAGGGGGCATTATTACTATCTGCTTATGACGGCACTCAGAGGGCCCATGCCCGTATGTTTTAGGACCCTAGCAATGCCCCTGTACTAAAGTATATGACAATCTTACCATATGTATACTGCTTGTAGATCAATGGTAGTCTGCTCATCCCGAAGGTGCAGGGTAGGAGGATAGAGATAGTAGGGAGCACCTATGTCCCTAATAGGCCCTATGTCAGGTGCACCAAACTACCCCTGCTTGCTAAGGGACTTGTCGGGGTGTAAGCACCCTAATAAAAGCGACCCCTGCCCCGTCCAATTCCTCTCCAATGCCCTATGCTCACCCTATCATTTACTCCCAACTGGTTCCATCCACCAGGAATAGTCGGGGGAGATTGTTACGGCAGCTTGTAGCCGGCGCCAAAACAAAGACAGTTGTAAAAAAAATACACACAAAAAATGGCCCAAAAAGGCCAGTCACATGCCCTGGGTGTAGCATATGGCTCCACCCACATTAGGACATTTTTGCCCTGACAGGTCCCTGAGCGAGCAGGGGTAGTTTGGTGCACCTGACATGGGGCCTATTAGGTACAAAGCTGCTCCCTACTATCTCCATCCTCCTACCCTGCACATTCAGGATGAGCAGACCACCATTCATCTACAAGCAGTATACATATGGGGACTGGTCTATACCATGCAGCAATACTGGAGTTTTTGTTTTTTGGATACTTTGGGGAAATCCAGCCTAAATGTAGCACATCCTGCTTTGTCTTTAAGGGAACATTCACATGTACTGTGCTTGCTGCAGATTTTATACTGTGAATTTTATGTTGCAGATTTCTGCTGTGTACAGCCGCACAAACAATTGACTTGTCCATTATTTACGGCCGCTGGTGCAGGAACAACGGCCGTTGTTCGGACTGTGCACACATTGTAATGTATGGCCATTCTGACGGCTGTACATTGAACAGATGTCTATGGTTAATTGGATTACAGGCACACCCAAATCTGCCCGCAATCCAAATAGAAGTAAA
Source organism: Dendropsophus ebraccatus (assembly GCF_027789765.1). Taxonomy (NCBI): domain Eukaryota; kingdom Metazoa; phylum Chordata; class Amphibia; order Anura; family Hylidae; genus Dendropsophus; species Dendropsophus ebraccatus. The sequence continues at coordinate 41,733 of NW_027210390.1, read as the reverse complement.
ACAGTGGCCGTTGTTTGACACTGCCAACAACCGATGTTTTAATAATAATAATAATAATAATAATAATAATAATAATTTTAGTTTAATAATAATTTTTGTTTATATAGCGCCAACAGATTCCGCAGCACTTTACAATTCTGGGGTACATACATAGAGAAAAAAATAGACATTACAGAGAGATACATATAATTATCCATACATGAGGAGTGAGGTCCCTGCTCGCATGCATGAGCTTACACACTATCAGGAGGGGGTGCGAGACAGAATGGCAGAGGGGCAAAATGCATCATTGTTCTTATGGTCCGGCCATCATTATAAATAAGGCAGTGCAGGTAAGGGTGGGTGAACCTGTCACCAGCCAATGCATGCATGCACAGGTCTAAGTGCTTAAATGCTTGGTGTGTGTGTGTATGTATGTATGTATGTATGTATGTATGTATGTGTGCGTGGTGGTAGGTGTGTGTGTGTGGGGGGGGGGGGGGGAGGTTGAGGGTAGCAGTCAAAATTAGGGAACCTGGTAAGCCTGCTTGAACAGATGAGTTTTGAGGGCACGTTTGAAGCTTTGGGTATTGGAGGTGAGTCTGACAGTCTTGGGTAATGCATTCCATAGAACTGGTGCAGCTCGGGTGAAGTCCTGGAGACGGAAGTGAGAGGTGCGGATTAAGGTGGATGTTAGTCTTAAGTCATTAGAGGAGTGTAAGGCACGGGTAGGGCAGTAGACGGAGATTAGGGAGGAGATATAGGGAGGTGCAGCACTGTGGAGAGCCTTGTGGGTGAGCAGGAGGACTTTGTATTGGATCCTGTGTTTGATAGGGAGCCAATGTAGTGACAGGGGGGAGGCATTAGTATAGCGGCTGGACATGGGGATAAGCCTGGCCGCTCTATTGAGAATGGACTGGAGAGAGGAGAGTTTAGAGGAAGGGAGGCCGATTAGTAAGGAATTGCAGTAGTCAAGGCGGGAATGGATCAGAGCGACAATAAGAGTTTTAGCAGATTCGACAGTAAGGAAGGGACGGATTTTAGAGAAGTTTTTTAGATGCAGATTACAGGAACGTGAAAGAGATTTAATATGAGGAGTGAAGGACAGATCTGAGTCAAACATAACCCCAAGGCAGCGGGCTTGTTGTGTAGGGGTTATGGTTGCACCACAGACAGAGATGGAAATGTCAGGTGGAGGGTGTTTAGCAGAGGGAGGGAAGACAAGAAGCTCAGTCTTAGAAAGGTTTAGTTTTAGGAATAGGGAGGACATAGCGTTAGAGATGGCAGACAGACAGTTACTGGTGTTCTGTAGAAGTGCGGGGGTGATATCACGGGAGGAGGTATATAGCTGGGTATCATCAGCATAGAGATGGTACTGAAAACCAAACTTACTGATGATTTGTCCAATGGGTAAAGTGTAAAGTGAGAAAAGGAGAGGGCCCAGGACTGATCCTGAGGAACCCCGACTGTAAGGGGGAGAGAAGATGAGGTGGAGCCAGAAAGCGATACGCTAAAGGAGCGGTCAGAGAGATAGGAGGAAAACCAGGAAAGAGCAAAGTCCTTTAGGCCAATAGAGCGGAGCGTGGAGAGGAGGAGCTAGTGGTCTACAGTGTCAAAAGCTGCAGATAGGTCCAGTAGAATGAGCAGGGAATGGTCACCTTTAGATTTGGCGGTGAGGAGATCATTAGAGACTTTAGTAAAAGCAGTTTCTGTAGAGTGGTGAGGACGGAAACCAGACTGAAGGGGATCAAGGAGAGAGTTGTCAGAGAGGTAACGGGTTAGGCGGGAATAGACCAGACGTTCCAAGAGTTTAGAGATAAAAGGGAGATTAGAGACAGGTCGATAATTGGCTGCACAGGAGGGGTCTAGGGAGGGTTTTTCAGTAATGGAGTGATGGTGGAGTGTTTGAAAGTCGAGGGGAAGATGCCAGAGGAGAGGGAGAGGTTGAAGACTTTAGTAAGGTAGGTAGTGACAACAGGGGAGAGAGACTGGACAAGGTGTGAGGGAATAGGGTCACTAGGGCAGGTGGTGGGACGAGATGAGGAGAGGAGTCTGGAGACTTCCTCCTCGGTCACTGGCTCAAAGGCTGAGAGGGATGAGGAGAAACAGTGAGAGGAATAGGATTAATATTACCTGGGGAATGGGAGATGATCTCCTGGCGGATTGTGTTTATTTTACCCTTGAAGTAGTTGGCTAAGCCTTCAGCACTGAGGTTAGTGATGGGTGTCTGAACTTTGGGTTTAAGGAGAGAGTTGAGGGTATCAAAGAGGCGTTTTGGGTTATGGGAAAGAGAAGAGATCAGAGTGGTAAAGTAGGATTGCTTAGCAGAGTGAAGAGCTGAGTAGTAGCTTCTAAGCATAGACTTATAATGTAGAAGGTTGGATGTTGTCTTGGATTTCCTCCACAGATGTTCAGCACACCTAGAACACCGTCTAAGAAAACGAGTTCTGCTTGTGTTCCAGGGTTGTGGCCGTCTGTGTCGGGCTGTTTGGGGTATAGGGGGTGCAAGTTTGTCCAGAGTGGTTTTGAGGGTGTCGTGGTATTGTTTGGCAGCAAGATTAGGACAGGAGAGGGAAGAGGTGGGGGGCAATGATGACTGTACGGTATCTAGCAGTTGTTGGGTGTCTATAGCACGTAAGTTGCTATATGTGAGTGAGTGAGTGAGTGAGTGTTTTGACTATGTGTGAACGTTGCCTTACACAGTTTGATAAATCTGGGCCATAGCTGCTCCCATCCATAAACAGCGCCACTACTGTCCCCGGTTTTTCTGTGGTATTGCAGCACATTTTCTAGTGAAGTAAATAAAACTGAGTTGTAATACCACATAACACCTGAGGATAAGCATGGCGCCGTTCTTGAAATAAATCAGAAATAAATAAATAAATACATTTATAATTCAGGATAACTCACATAACCCCCTAGATCTAAGATAAAAGCTTACACTGATTTGTTAGTTTATTGTCCGCATTTTTCAAACATAAGTGACAATTATAATTGTAAATTATACCACAAATAGGGTGTGCAGTATATAGGAGAGTTTTCTATGCAACAGAGTGACACAATATGACAGTATATTACCCCAATGTGTACTGGATGGGATTCTAATAAAATTATCCACAGACACTGATTACTCATCTACCTTCATTATATTCATCTGCGGCGCTGGTTTGGGGAATTTGGACTTTTTATTGATATTCCGTCACCATTTTGATGGCCGCCATATTGGATCAAGGGCAAATTTTCCAATGGGAAGGTGGTCATGTAGCATATAAAAAAAAATAAAGAATTTTCTCAGAAATGGATTGCCTCAATCAGGTTTGCAATATCTCTCTTGTTCAGATATCTCATTTTCCCGTTTGTAATTGTATTTTTCAATAAAGGAAAAAAAAAACAATTGGCCAAGAGAAAGATGGCAAAGGTATAAGTAGAAGTATGAGTGTAAAAAACTAGAAATACCTTGCGTTGAAAAGATAATTCACACCTGTTCACAAACATAAGTGTGCCGGTTCACAAACAGACACCCAGCTAGAAAAGAGTGGGGTCCTACTAGCCAGAGCTCCGATTCTGCAGATTATTGCTCCTTGTAATAAAGACAACGATCGACTGATTGGTTATTTTTGGTCCTGACCTACAAACATTGGCCGCCGACTGCGCATCACTACGTGTAATAACGATGCACGGCCCATGGCTGATGACTGTATAAAGAAAATAATAAAGTATATACATACCTCTGCCCGCTCCCCGATGCTTCTGCCCGCTCCCCGATATATTTTCCTGGCTTCTGCCCGCTGTCCGCAGCTGCCGGTGCAACTTCACAGACCGTCTCTAGATTTCCACCGGCGGCTAAGGACAGCGGGCAGAAACAATGAAGATACTGGGGAGCAGTATGCAGTATGGATCCCGCTGTCTGCCCTCTCTGTGGAAAAGGTAGAGACAGCCCCAGGACCACATGGAAAAACATAGATATCATCCACATGGTCCTCGGGCTGCCCCCCACCTTCTCCACAGAGCGGACTGACAGCGGGATTACAAATCTGACCATTCTGCTTCATAGCCCACTAAATCAGCCCTCCGTGTGTTTTTGGAAGAAATGACTGTGTGTGTAATCCTGGATGAGCACTGTAATAGTGCCCCCACCTACACCCTATCCCATCCAAGCACATAGGTCAGATGGACACAGAAGGAGGTCTCATGCTCAGCAATATACCAATGTCCTCTGCTTACTCTCTCTATTTCCTATTTCAGGCTGGACTGGATGACGGCGAGGGTGAGTTTTGTCTATAATATCTCTATGTATCTATGTATCTCTACAATGTATAAAGCAGTTCTCTAAACTAATGGTTTTCTATTTTTTTTCTTTAGATGAAGAATCGGATTTCGGGTGAGTAAATCTAAACTGAAGATGTAAAACTTGTGTGACCCTATAATTCCTCCCCTATAGACCCCGATCATCACTGATGTCTCTAATGTGTGACTGGTTTTCACTATCTTCTCTATTCTATCACTAACAGGAGCGACATCGAGGACATTGAGGAGGATTCGGACGATTGGAAGTAAGTATCTCATAGTATCGTCTTAAACAACAAGCCTATAAAAATTACAGGTGTTAGGAGCTTTTTTTGTTGTTTTTTTAAGGGGTAATTCAGCAAAAAAAAAAAAAAAATCTTTCAAATCAACTGGTGTCAGAAAGTGCCAGAGATTTGTAATTTACTTCTATGAAAAAAATAAATCTCCAATACTTATCAGCTGCTGGATGTCCTGCACGAAGTGGTGTATTCTTTCCAGTTTGACACAATTGCTCTATGCTGCCATCTAAGTCTGGGACAGGAACTGCACTATAGCAAATCCCCATAGAAAACCTTTCCTGCTTTTCAGACTGGAAAGAATACCACTTCCTGCAGGACATTCAGCAGCTGATAAGTAATGGAGGACTTGGGATTTTATAATGGAAGTAAATTACAAATCTCTAAACCTCTGGCATTTTTCTGGCACCAGCTGGTTTGAATGAAAAAACTGTTTGCTGAACAATCCTTTCAACTCCCTTCTTATTGGTGAAGTTCTGCCAGAAAACTGATGTCTCTAATGTGTGTTTGGTTCTCACCATCTTCTCTATTCTATCACCAACAGCAGCGACGACATCGATGAGCGTCTGGAGGATTTGGAGTAAGTATCTCACAGTAAAATACTATAGTACTATAATCAGTTACAGACATGTCCGCGTCACGTATCAAACAACAAACCTATGAAAAACAGCATTTTAATCTTTCAAATCAACAGGTGCTACAGAGTGCCAGAGATTTGTAATTTACTTATAAATCTCAACTCTTCCAATACTTATCAGCTGCTGCATGCCCTGCAGGAAGTGGTGTATTCTTTCCAGTCTGACACAGTGCTCTCTGATGCCACCTCTGTCCATGTCACGAACTGCCCAGAGCAGCAGCAAATCCCAATAGAAAACCCTCTCCTGCTCTCCAGACTGGAAAGAATACACCACATCATGCAGGACATACAGCAGCTGATAAGTAATGGAAGACTTAAAGAGGACCTGTCACCCCCCGCGCCGGGGTGACAGGCTCCCCACCCCAGATAGATCCCCTTATACTTACCTCATGTCGCCGAGTCCCGCTGCCGGAGCCGGTCCCGGGACGGAGATATCCCGGTGAGAAGCCGGCAAGCGCGCTGTGGAGATGAGTCCAGCGTCCATAGAGAATGAATGGAGCCGGACTCATCTCTGCTGCGCGCGCACGGCTCCATTCATTCTCTATGGACGCCGGACCCATCTCCACAGCGCGCGCGCCGGCTTCTCACCGGGATATCTCCATCCCGGGACCGGCTCCGGCAGCGGGACTCGGCGACATGAGGTAAGTATAAGGGGATCTATCTGGGGGTCGGGAGCCTGTCACCCCGACGCGGGGGGTGACAGGTTTCCTTTAAGATTTTTTTCATAGATTACAAATCTCTGACATTTTCTGGCACCAGTTGATTTAAAAGAACTTTTTCTTTTATTTTTTAATGATACATTACTTGCATTGTTTTCTAGCAAACCTTGCAGCATTTTGTTTGAATAAAGTGTTTTTCTTGGTCTGATTTTTATGGTGTTTTCCCCCATAGCAGAGCATGTGATTCATTGGTTTCCCTTTGAGGCTGGGTTTACACATGGCAGTTTTTTTTGGAAAGCTGCTATGGCAGTTTTTTAAGCCAAAACCAGAAGTGGATTCAAAGTAATGGGTACAATAAAGGAAGCGCTTATATGTCTCCGACCTGCCGGATCCACTCCTGGCTTTGGCTCAAAAATTCCAGTGGCAGATTTCCAAATAAACTACCTTGTGTGAAACCAACCTCAATCACATGAACTGTAAAGTAAAAAAACAAAACATTTTTTTTCTTTACAACGAATATCATTGCATATCAACAATCAAAAATAAATATACAAAAATATAAATACCATCCATCCATTTGAAGACCTCCCTCATCCCCCCCCACACGTTTTCCATATTTGTCCCCTCAAAAAGTCTATAAGTGTGTGTGACTCAATTGTAAAAATAGAAGTATCCTTTGTGCTTTCGAAGGCGCTTTTTATCTGAAAATCCCAGAATGTGTGTCCATCGTGCACTCCATATCTCGCCTGCATTGCTGAAAAGCCAATCAAAGTGCCTCGATGAGTTATGTGACTTAAGTGCCTAACTCCTTTGTTAATCCAAAATTGTCAATCTATTATCTTTGTAAATTCGTGACATTTTGTATTCCCCCAGATTGGCCTAAACTCTAAACTGTTTTTAATCTTACATAGGCGTTTGACCACTTTCCATGGTCTAGTGTACAATTTAACATAAGAAAAGAAACCTAAATTATCCCCCTTCAACTGCTCTCCTTCTAAACTTTCCAAGATATTTCCATTTGGGACAGCTTCTTGGAGGATATATCTGACTGTAGGGGAGAGGACGCCCCGCATCAAGTCCTGTAACTTCATTGCTAGAAAATATAGCCGAAAGTCTGGCATGCTCAGCCCACCTTCCCCCTCTCTCTGTACCAATAGCTGATATTTAATCCCCACTTTTCTCTTCCCCATATCAGACTATTAATAAGAGCAAGTAGCCTTCTAAACCACCGATCCTGGATCCAGATTGGAGCCTCAACCTCAATCACATGAACTGTAAAGTAAAAAACTAAAACCTTAACAAAACACACAACACATATGTAAAGAATAGACGCCATACCTAGAGCACACACCAAGGTCCCAAAGTGACAAAAAACACCAAGTAGACAAAATCATTGATTGTGGTGACTTTCACATCTCATCCCAAATACCCAGTACAGCGCATTTATAGTCAGATCATCTGGTCTAATAAATCTGGGCCAGTGGATTTCCAATGTATATGTTTCTATAAAACCTCCCCCAACATGCAGCACTTGGAGGACAGACTAATATCCCGTGCAATAATTTTTTTTATTATTATGTAATAGGTGGAAAATGGCCGTGATGGACGCCCCGTGGATTTTCAGGTAATTACACTTCATTAAAACAGCAGAAAAAAATCAAATAAATAATTTTTACAATAGTTTTCTCCCCAGCTTGTTTACATCTCTGCCCGTGCCATAGACTCCATTCTATGGTCGGGTGGATTCCGCAGTCCACACGAACAATTGACTTGTCAATTCTTCGAGCGGATGGCGGAATCTGACCGACCATAGAACGGAGTCTATGGCACGGGTGGAGATGTGTTCCAGCGGCTGTGGCGTAATCCGAAGCGGGTTACTAGTAAGTAATTGAAGATGAAAGTTTTCTGCTTAAAATTCATCTATTCACCTCTGGCAGAATAGGAACAGAATTCAAGCAGAATTCAAACCCCATTGAATTCTATAGGATTCCCCTGGAGGAATCGGCCCAAAAAATTGACATGTCAATTCTTTGTCCGATCCGTGGCAGAAAATTCTGATTGAAAATTCTGCTGTGTGAATAACAGAGCGGAAATCCCGTTGAACACAATAGAACATTGCTCTATTCATATTTTATGGAAAGAATTTCAAGCGGAAATTTAGGGTGTGTTCACATTATGGAATCTGTACGGATAACCTGCCATGGAATACACTGCTCGCATCTCCTCCTGTTCCATTGAATCCATACTATGGTCTGGGGATTCCGCCATCCGCATTAAGAATTGACATGTCAATTCTTTGGGCAGATGTCGGAATCCGCCCGATTATAGATGGAGTCTATGGGACAGGTGGAGAGGCACACGGGCGCATCCTGCTTCAAATTCCTGGCCTATTCCTCAATGTGCAGATCCCCTTAAGGGAAAACTGGCAGTGATGACAAGGGGTTAGTAAATATCCTGATGGATTTCATGTTCTTATTGAGAGGTCACAATAAATAACATTTTCTGAAAGTTTCAAATGGGACCAAGTAACAATCATCCTAACCAACCCGATGTTCTCTGTTACAGAGACGACAAGTACCCGCTCTACAGTTGGGTCCCGAGCCTGGAGACCATCGTGTAAGTATGAAGAAGCAGCGGAGGTATAATCATCCATCTACATGATATCACAATATGAGTCCATTTATATCTGTGTTCCCCACCAAATACTCACATATGTATATTCACATATCCCCAAAACTATGGGGCAGATTTAACACACGATTTGGTTTCTGATCTATATACAGGGAGACTGACGAAGAAGAGGACGAGGCAGTGGACATCCCCTGGTGAGGGCTCAAAGAATCATATTTTCTATTTATTTTAACTGCATCTTCCCCTATAGACTCCGATCATCGTGAAGATGTCTGTAAATATCATTATTGTCTTTTATTAAAGGGGTACTCCGGCGCGGGGGTATTTTTCAGATTCAGGCCGGGGAGGGGTGGTTATGGATGGCGGAGGTCACTTACCTCCCCGATTCCAGCGCCAGGTCCCGGATCGCGCCGCCCTGTACACTTATTCCGCAGCCACTCCATGGTGTGAGCTGCCACATGAGACGTGACGTCTCCAATCAGCTTACCCATTCATCGTCTGTAGCGGAGTTCCGCCTCGGCCGCTGAATGGGTAAGCTGCTTGGAGACGTCACGTCTCATGTGGCAGCTCACACCATTGAGCGGCCGCGGAACGTGTGTATAGGACGGCGCGATCCGGGACCTGGCGCTGGAATCGGGGAGGTAAGTGACCTCCGCCATCCATAACCACCCCCTCCCCGGCCGTATCTGAAAAATACCCCCGGGCCGGAGTACCCCTTTAATGACGTTCTGCTAGAAAACTGTTGTCTCTAATGTGTGTCTGGTTTTCACTATCTTCTCTGTTCTATCACTAACAGGAGCGAGGACGACACCGAGGAGGACACAGAGGATTGGGAGTAAGTATCTCATAGTCTCGTCTTAAACGACAAGCCTATGAAAATTACAGTGTTAGGAGTTTTTTTTTAAAGGGGTAATTCAGCAAAAAATTCTTTCAAATCAGCTGGAGCCAGAAAGTGCCAAAGATTTGTAATTCACTTCTGTTAAAAACATTTCCAGTACTTCTCAGCAGCTGTAGGTTCTGCAGGAAATGGTGTATTCTTTCCAGCCTGTTGCTTTCTGACATCTAAGTCTGGGAAAGGAACTGCCCAGAGCGGTAGCAAATCCCCATAGAAAACCTCTCCTGCTTTCCAGAATAGAAAGAATACAACTTCCTGCAGGACATACAGCAGCTGAGAAGTAATGGAGGGCTTGAGATTCTTTAATGGAAGTAAATTACAAATCTCTGGCACTTTCTGGCACCAGCTGGTTTGAAAGAAAAACTTTTTTGCTGAACTACCCCTTTAATTTTACATTAGTTGTATTTTTTCTCGCAAAATTTGTTGCATTTTATTTAAATGTAAAACTAAAAATGTAAAACTTGTGTGACCCTATAATTCCTCCCCTATAGACACCAATCATTGCCAGGATGTCTCTAATGTGTGTCTGGTTTTCACTATCTTCTCTATTCTATCACTAACAGGAGCATCATCGACGACATCGCGGAGGATTCGGACGATTGGGAGTAAGTATCTAAGTCTCGTCTTAAAAATTAGTGTAAGGAGATTTTTTATTTTTATTTTTTTAAAGGGGTAATTCAGCAAAAAAATTCTTTCAAATCAACTGTTGCCAGAAAGTGCAGAGATTTGTAATTTACTTCTATTAAAAAAAATCTCAAATACTTATCATCTGCTGTATGTCCTGCCGGAAGTGGTGTATTCTTTACAGTCTGCCACAGTTGCTCCCTGCTCCCACCTCTGTCTGCGACAGGAACTGCCCAGAGCAGTAGCAAATCCCCAAATAAAACCTTTCCTGCTGTCCAGACTGGAAAGAATACCACATCCTGCAGGACATTCAGCAGCTGAGAAGTAATGGAGGACTTAAGATTTTTTAATGGAAGTAAATTACAAATCTCTGGCACTTTTCTGGCACCAGCTGGTTTGAAAGAAAAAAAAATGTTTACTGAACTATTCTTTTCTTATTGGTGAAATTCTGCCAGAAAACTGATGTCTCTAATGTGTGTTTGGTTCTCACCATCTTCTCTATTCTATCACCAACAGCAGCGACGACATCGATGAGCGTCTGGAGGATTTGGAGTAAGTATCTCACAGTAACATACAGTATATTATAGTAATATAATCAGTCACAGACATGTCCGCAGGGGATCACGTGTTAAAAAACAAACCTATGATAATCAGCATTTTAATCTTTCAAATCAACAGGTGCTACAGAGTGCCAGAGATTTGTAATTTACTTAAAAATCTCAACTCTTCCAGTATTTATCAGCTGCTGTATGTCCTGCAGGAAGTGGTGTATTCTTTCCAGTCTGACACAGTGCCCTCTGCTGCCACCTCTGTCCATGTCAGGAATTGCCCAGAGCAGCAGCAAATCCCCATAGAAAACCCTCTCCTGCTCTCCAGACTGGAAAGAATACACCACATCATGCAGGACATACAGCAGCTGATAAGTAATGGCAGACTTGAGATTTTTTCATAGATTACAAATCTCTGGCATTTTCTGGCACCAGTTGATTTGATTTTTTTTCCCTTTTTTAATGTTACTTGCATTGTTTTCTAGCAAACCTTGTGTAACCGGTTGCTTTTGATAATAGTCGCAGAAGGCTATAACCACACAGATTTATAGAAAAAAGAAGAGATTTATTACAGAAAACAATACTTAGCTGCAGTTACAGATGGTACAGATGCATGGTTGTTCCTTCCACAATGAAACGGGGAGCCCCATTGTATATTATGGACTAATATACACCAATTTCGCGCGATGACAGGGTGCTGGGCACCTTCCATCCATGGTCCCAGCTGAGGCTGACTAGAAGCTACATACCCCCGATCTTTATAGTAATTTGGGTGGGGGGTGATGTGCTTCCAGAAATGTCTATGTAGACCACTGATGACCATGAATGGAAGTTTCCCAGGCCCTGTACATGTTTACCAAGCAAAATGTGGTTGTACAATTACAGCTACATGCATTTTGGCAATAACAACAACTGTGTCCTCCAATGTTGACATCTACCTATTCCCATGCACTTAGCTAAATACAAACCAATCCCACTTACACAGCCAGCTAAGATAGATAGATAGATGGATAGATAGAAGATAGATAGATACAAATAAGACATGAAAACACTACATTCCTTCCTATCACATGAATAAGACACTTTAATATTCTGAAATAAACCCATACGGTTACACCTTGCAGAATTTTGTTTGAATAAAGTGTTTTTCTATGTGTCTGATTTTTGTGGTGTTTTTCCCCATAGCAGAGCATGTGATTCATTGGTTTCTCTTTGAGGCTGGGTTTACACATGGCAGTTTTCTTTGGAAAGCTGCCATTGCAGTTTTTGATCCAACACCAGAACTGGATTTAAAGTAATGGGTACAATAAAGGAAGAGCTTATATGTCTCCGACCTGCCGGATCCACTCCTGGCTTTGGCTCGAAAATTACAGTGGTAGATTTCCAAAAAAACTGTCTTGTGTGAAACCAACCTCAATCACATGAACTGTAGAGTAAAAAAACTAAAAAATTAACAAAACACACAACACATATGTAAAGAAAAGACGCCATACCTAGAGCACACACCAAGGTCCCAAAGTGACAAAAAACACCATCCGGTGATGCTCTTATTACACTGAGCGGAATCTGCCGGATCAGGACCATTCAGTGGATTATTGCTCCGTGTAATAAAGAGCGATCGTGTCTTTTGGTCCTGATCTAAAATCATCAGTCGCCGACTGCACATCTCTACATGTAATAGTGATGTGCGGCTGACGGCTGATGACTATATATAATAAAGTATATACATACGGTATCATCCTGTTAGCAGCAGCCAGTAATGATGCGTTTACACAGGCAGATTTATCTGACAGATTTTGGAAGCCAAAGCCAGAAACAGACCATAAACAGGGAACGGGTCATAAAGGAAAGACAGATTTCTCCTCTTTTCAAATCCATTCCTGGCTTTGGCTTCCAAAATCTGTCAGATAAATCTGCCTGTGTAAACGCACCATAAGATACCGGGACTGGGTAGAAGCATTGGAGAACGTGGGAGGTATGTATATACTTTACATATTATTTGACACTAAAGGCAAGGGCTGCACGGACATCGCTAACAATATATATACATATATATATATATATATTATATATATATATATATATACAGCCCTTGCTGCACGATTATCGAGCTGTGTAATAGGCTCAGTAAATCTAGCAGATTGGTGCTCATTTACATTGTCAATCAGGCCGTATAACATGGTGCTTTGCCTGAACTAAGGGCCCTATTCCAAGGGCCGAGCAGGGCACGATCAACGATGTAAATGAGCGCGTTTACTGGGCCTATTCCACAGCCCGATGATCGTTAAGCGAGGGCTGCAGGGACATGGTTACCGATGTCCTTGCAGCCCTTGCACCATACATTACCTGGTAGGACTTCTCCGCTCCGTCTTTCTCCCCGGGTCCTGCGCGCTCTAGCTTCAGAATGGTCTATCAGCTGACAGGCCACTCGGCGGTCCCGGCCTGTGATTGGCTGAGCGCTCTCACAGCTGACAGGCCATTCTGAAGCTAGAGCGCGCAGGACTCGGGGAGGAAGACGGAGCGGAGAAGTCCTGCCAGGTAATGTATAGTGCTTCTCAAATCATCGGTCGCCCGCGGCGCACCGCTATTCCACCGTAGCGATGCGCGGTGGGAGACCGTTGATTTTAGGTCTGGCCCTAAATAAAAAAATGTCCATTGTTTAATATAAAAAGTAAGAAGACTTTTTTTAAGGTGAACTCACATATTGTACTTTATACATAGTTTGACCAAGATTTTGTGCCTTTTTTGGTCTAATAAATCTGGGCCAGTGGATTTCCAATGTACATGTTTCTATAAAACCTCCCCCAACATGCAGCACTTGGAGGACAGACTAATATCCTCTTTATAATATGCAATTATTTTTTTATTATTATGTAATAGGTGGAAGATGGCCGTGATGGACGCCCCGTGGATTTTCAGGTAATAACACTACATTAAAACAGCAAAAAAAATCAAATAAATCATTTTTACAATAGTTTTCGCCCCTGCTCACACACATCTCTGCCTGTGCCATAGACTCCATTCTATGGTCGGGCGGATTCCGCCGTCCACCCAAAGAATTGACTTGTCAATTCTTCGGGTGGATGGCGGAATCTGACCGACCACAGAACAGAGTCTATGGCACGGGTGGAGATGCGTTCCAACGCGAGTGGCCTAATCCGAGGCGGGTTACTAGCGAGGAATTGAAGAGGAAAATTGTCTGCTTGAAATTCATCTATTCAGCTCTGGCAGAATAGGAGCAGAATTTGAGCAGAATTCAAGTGGAATTCCAGAAGAATTCAAACCCCATTGACTTCTATAGGATTCTCCTGGTGGAATCGGCTTAAAAAATTGCTATGTCAATTCTTTGCCTGAAGGTGGAAAAATTCTGCTTAAAAATTCTGCTGTGTGAACAACAGAGCGGAAATCCCGATGAACACAATAGAACATTGCTCTATTCATATTTTATAGGAAGAATTTCAAGCGGAAATTTAGGGTGTGTTCACATTATGGAATCCGCACAGATAACCTGCCACGGATTCCACTGCTCGCATCTCCTCCTGTTCCATTGACTCCATTCTATGGTCGGGGGGATTCTGACATCCGCCCAAAGAATTGACATGTCAATTCTTTGGGCAGATGGCGGAATTTGCCCGACCATAGAATGGAGTCTATGGGACAGGTGGAGAGGCGGAATCAACTGGAGATTATCCGCACGGATTCTGTAGTGTGAACGCACCTTAAGAGCGGATACCGCTTCAAATTCTTGGCCTATTTCTCAATGTGCACATCCCCTTAAGGGGAAAACTGGCAGTGACGACAAGGAGTTAATACATATCAGTGATGGAATTCATGTTATATCGGTAGGCCGCAATAAATAATCATTTTCTGAAAGTTTCAAATGGGACCAAGTAACAATCATCCTAACCAACCCGATGTTCTCTGTTACAGAGACGACAAGTACCCGCTCTACAGTTGGGTCCCGAGCCTGGAGACCATCGTGTAAGTATGAAGAAGCAGCAGAGATATAATCATCCATCTACATGATATCACAATATGAGTCCATTTATATCTGTGTTCCCCGCCCAAAACTCACATCTGTATATTCACATATCCCCAAAACTATGGGGCAGATTTAACACATGAGCTGGTTTCTGATCTATATACAGTGAGACTGACGAAGACAAGGAAGATGACGCGGCTGCGGACATCCCCTGGTGAGGGCTCAAACCTTATAGTATTGTGAATACATGCTTATTTTTTAACCATCCTGTATAGAGAGAGGAGTGTGGGGAGGACAGGATAGGGGGCGCTCTAGTTAGACATAGAATCATATTTTTTTATTTATTTTAACTGCATCTTCCCCTATAGACTCTGATCATCGTGAAGATGTCTCTAAATATCATTATTGTCGTTCTGCCAGAAAACTGATGTCTCTAATGTGTCTGGTTTTCACTATCTTCTCTATTCTATCACTAACAGGAGCGAGGACGACACAGAGGAGGATTCGGAGGATTGGGAGTAAGTATCTCATAGTCTCTTCTTAAAAAACAAGCCTATGAAAATTACAGTGTTAGGAGTTTTTTTAAAGGGCTAATTCAGCAAAAAAATTCTTTAAAATCAGCTGAAGCCAGAAAGTGCCAAAGATTTGTAATTCACTTCTATTAAAAAAAATTTCCTTCTCAGCAGCTGTAGGTTCTGCAGGAAATGGTGTATTCTTTCCAGTCTGTTGCTCTCTGACATCTAAGTCTGGGACAGGAACTGCCCAGAGCGGTAGCAAATCCCCATAGAAAACCTCTCCTGCTTTCCACAATAGAAAGACTACCACTTCCTGCAGGACATAAGAGAAACAGATCGCTGATCTCAGGGAGACCAGCCAAATGACAACACTGCCGGCTGCTAGTGAAAGCGCTCATTGCAGTGAAGTCCTAGGTGCATTGCCCCCTGGGAAACATGAATATGAAAAAGAAGAGCCTGTGGAGCCTCAATGAAGAGTCTCAAACACAGGACTAGCCAGATATCCCTCCGGGAAGGACCCAGCCAAGGGGCAGCTCCTGTTAGAAAACCGCCATATTAAGTGGGCCTATAAGTCAATGTAATGACAAGGGATAAACCAAGGCTAGGTAACCATCCACAGATAGCTGTTTGGGGTGTTGCCCCTCATCAATGTGGAGCAGGATTGCTGTACGTCCTACAGGACATACAGCAACTGAGAAGTAATGGAGGACTTGAGATTCTTTAATGGAAGTAAATTATAAATCTCTGGCACTTTCTGGCACCAGCTGGTTAGAAAGAAAAAAACTTTTTTGCTGAACTATCCCTTTAATTTTACATTAGTTGTATTTTTTCTAGCAAAATTTGTAGCCTTTTGTTTAAATGTAAAACTAAAAATGTAAAACTTGTGTGACCCTATAATTCCTCCCCTATAGACACCGATCACAGCGCGGATGCAGTTCTGCCAGAAAAATGATGCCTGTAATGTGTGTCTGGTTTTCACTATCTTCTTTATTTTATCACTAACAGCAGCGAGGAAGACACCGGTGATGAAGATGAGGACGATTGGGAGTAAGTATCTCATAGTAAACAAGTGTTTGAATCTTTCTTGGGTAGTTCAGGAAAAAAACAAACTTTCAAATCAACTGGTGCCAAGGAGTGCGAGAGATTTGTAATTTACTTCTAATAAAAAAAAATCTCAACTCTTCTAGTACTTATCAGCTGCTGTATGTCCTGCAGGAAATGGTGTATTCTTTCCAGTCTGGCATAGTGCTCTCTGATGCCACCTCTGTCCATGTCAGGAACTGTCCAGAGCAGTAGCCAATCCCCATAGAAAACCCCCTCCTGCTCTCCAGGCTCGAAAGAAAACACCACTTCATGCAGGACATACAGCAGCTGATCAGTAATGGATTTTTTCATAAAATATAAATGTCTGGCATTTTCTGGCACCAGTTGATTTGAAAGAATTTTTTTTTGCTAAACTACCCCTTTAATTTTACATTACTTGTATTGTTTTCTAGTAAACCTTACAGCATTTCGGTTAAATGATGTGTATTTCTTGTGTCTGATTTTGTGGTGTTTCCCCATAGCAGAGCATGTGATTCATTGGTTTCTTTTTAACGCTGGAATTACACATGGCAGTTTTTTTTGGAAAGCTGCCATTACAGTTTTTAAGCCAAAACCAGAAATGGATTCAAAGTAATGGGTACAATAAAAGAAGCGCTTATATATCTCCTACCTGCCGGATCCACTCCTGGCTTTGGCTCAAAAATTACAGTGGAAGATTTCCAAAAAAAAATGTCTTGTGTGAAACCAACCTCAATCACATGAACTGTAAAGTAAAAAACAAAAACTTTCACAAAACACACAACACATATGTAAAGAAAAGACGCCATACCTAGAGCACACACCAAGGTTCCAAAGTGACGAAAAACACCAAGTAAACAAAAGCATTGATGGCGGTGACTTTCCCATCTCATCCGGCTCCAGCATTTTTCTGCAAATAAGAAAAGGGATGTTTTTGAGCCGGATACCAGAAGTAACAGCCTTGTAGACATACACACGGTGATATTCCCAGGCACTCATTTACAATTTGTCTCAACTAAATCTCCTCTATCATCATGACTGACAGCCAAGCGAAAACAATCAGTCACGTTCATAGGGAAAAGGCTGGGGGGGGGGGGTTAGGAGAGAGAGAAGCAGTGGCACCTTACAGGTTAAGCCACACCTTTAAGACACTTACAGGTACACAGGAGGGATCTGAGGCCTAGTAATATCCCCTTGGGTATTTTAAATAATGTCCATTGGTTTAATATAAAAAAGTAAGAAGACTTTTTTTTTAAGGTGAACTCACATAATGTACATTAAACATAGTTTGACCAAGATTTTGTGCAAAATTTTCACAAAAATATTCCAACCCAAATGCCCAGTGCTAACAGCACATTTATAGTCAGATCATCTGGTCTAATAAATCTGGGCCAGTGGATTTCCAATGTACATGTTTCTATAAAACCTCCCCCAACATGCAGCACTTGGAGGACTGACATCCCCTTTATAATATGCAATTTTTTTTATCATGTAATAGGTGGAAGATGGACGTGATGGAGGCGCCGTGGATATTCAGGTAATTACACTACATGAAAACAGTAATAAAGTCAAATAAATCATTTTTACAGTATTTTTTTTTTTTTTTTTACTTGTTATTTTACTTGCTTCACCCCATAAAAGCATAGAATAAACAGTGATCATATGTGGCCCAAAATGACATGTCAATTCTTCCGGCGGATGGTGGAATCCACCCGACCATAGAATGGAGTCTATGGCACAAACAGTGATGGGGGACGAGCTGCGGAATATGTGGTGGGATATGCGCATGGGTTCCGTAGTGTGAACGCACCTTAAGGCCATGGGCCGCAGATGAACTTTCGGGCAGCAGTGTTCTGATGCGGGCACATCAGCGCGTGCCCACATCAGAACTTCTCACAGCACACAATGAAGCAAGCGGGCGAAGGGGAGGGATCGGTGCGAGGGGGGCGATCGGGCATGCGTGCCGCCGGCCAGCGGGGGGTTAAAGGGGCCGGGTCCGGTACGTGTTAAACTATCCTTAAGGGGACAACTGGCAGTGATCCCAAATAAATATCATTGATGGAATTAATGTTATATAGAGAGGCGGCAATAAATAGCATTTTCTGAAAGTTTCAAATGTGACCAAGTAACAATCATCCTAACCAACCCGATGTTCTCTATTACAGAGACGACAAGTACCCACTGCACGGTTGGATCCCAAGCCTGGAGACCATCGTGTAAGTATGAAGAACCAGCAGAGATATAATCATCCATCTACATGATATCACAATATGATTCCATTTATATCTCTGTTCCCCGCTCAAAACTCACGTATGTATATTCCCATATCCCCAAAAACTATGGGGCAGATTTATATATGTGCACCCTGAGTACATTGAGAAAGAGGCACAAAAAGCTGTGGCCTCCATCTGCTACTAATTTATCATGGTTTATGCCGAAAAACAGGGAAAAACCAGGGCAGAAACCTACACCTGCTGCGGAGCACTTGTAGATTTCTGCAGCTGCCTTGTGGTAGGTACAGGTCCTGCTGGATTTACACTGGTCCTAATAAATGTCTATATATATTTATACACACAAGCTGGTTTATGTTCTATATACAGTGAGACTGACGAAGAGGAGGAGGCGGACGAGGCAGAGGACAATTCCAGGTGAGGACTCAAAGCTTATTGCATTGTGAATACATATTTATTTTTTTTACCATCCTGTATAGAGTGAGGAGCGGCAGGAAGACAGGATGTGTATATATATATATATATATATATATATATATATATATATATATATATATATAAATACACAAGCTGGTGAATGTTCTCTACACAGTGAAATCGATGACGACGAGGAAGATGGCGCGGCTGCGGACATCCCCAGGTGAGGGCTCAAAGCTTATAGTATTGTGCATACACGTTTTTTGTTTTTTTACTATACTGTATAGAGAGAGGAGCGGCAGAAAGACAGGATGTATATATATATATATATATATATATATATATATATATATATACAAGCTGGTTTATGTTCTCTATATAGTGAAATCGACGTCGACGAGGAAGAGGACGAGGCTGCAGACCCCCCCAGGTGAGGGCTCAAAGCTTATAGTATTGTGAATACACGTTTATTTTTTTCCCATCCTGTATAGAGAGAGGAGCAGTGGGAGGGCCGGATAGGGGGCGCTCTAGTTAGACATAGAATCATATTTTTCTATTTATTTTAACAGCATTTATTCACATTACAAACTGCTGACACTGGGACTTAGTTGTTAAGGTCCCCATACACTTTATACTTTCGCTGGCTGTACCTGCAATATACAGTACTATATGGTTATTGTATAGAGCAGTGTACAGCTCACTACATTACTATTGCAATCACTTTCTTTACAATAAACTCTATAATCTGTAATATAACAATACATTTATATATGAGATGGTTTACATTCTATACACAGAGAAGAAGAGGAGGACGACGAGGACCAAGGGACGACCATGGAGATCCCCAGGTAATGAAACAAAACTTATAACATTGTGAATGCAAGGAATTGTTATTTACAATCCTGTATATAGAGAGAGGACGGGGGCGCTCTATTTAGAGGTGGGATCTAATTTCTATTGTGGGTAATAGTGAATAGTATATTACTGCAGGTGTGAGTAGAGCTGGTAAAAGAGCATTGTTTCTATATAATGTGCTCAGAAGTTCTGGTTTCCTTACACTAACCATTGATTTCCCTCCATTTCTTGGTCACTTCTCCTCGGCAGAAGCAGCAGCAGAAGGAGATCCATCTTATCCAGGTAAATATAAGGATGATACACTTACATGATAACACACCTCTATTGCTGCACTGTATATCCCCATGTCATCACTATATATTATATTATCATTCACATATAATAACCACGAAAGGCCTCATGTACATAATACAGACATACAAGTGACATGGTGCCACCTGTATCACACCCACTAGGATAGCACTGAGTCCCCTCTCTCCAGTATAATGTCTATTCCCCATCACTGCTGACGGGTCTGATCTCAGGAAAGTCATGCTGGTTTTTCTCCTTCCCTTATAGACTGCGGGCGCTGTTCTGCTGCTGCTGCGCCACCAAGGAGGAGTAAAGGTGAGTACCCAAAATCCCATCACACCTCAGATCACTTTTATTCTGACTGTATATTCATATGGAGCCTATATATGTAACCTGTCATTATTAACACATTGCTTGTTATATATCCTATCTAGATAACACCGCGCCGCCAGTGTGAGGAGAAGACACCCGACCATCTGAAACTGTCTGGAGGAGGAGGCGTCCGGAACATCAAGTGGTAAATGGGACGCCAATAACATCCGGAGGACACATTTACCACACATGGGGGAGGAGGAGCCCCCCTTTTACCATCAGAGATAGGAGGAATAGACACTCACAACACCTAGAGGGGTCTGGAGGAGGTGCCCTTAAAGGGGTTATCTTGGTAACTAAAAAGGCATTTCCTTCCTCGCCGGCGTCTCACTTTTCGTTTGGTCTCCTCTCACACCATCATCTTCTTATCTGGCAAAACGGAGGCGGCCTGAGACAGTGGGCCAGGTACTTTGTTGTGATTGTCGCATGCGGGTGGAACCAGTGGCGGTCAATGTACAAACAATTTTGCCAATGTCATCACAGCATTGTGCGTACATTGACCACTGCTGGCGGGGAGTTTCACCCACATGTGGTGATCACACCATAGTACCTGATCTACCGTGTCAGACCTTTGCCAGGTCAGAAGATGTTGGAATGAGATGAGTCCGAACTAGAAATGAGATACTGGTAATGGTGGAAATATCTTTTCAGCTCCCCAGATAACCCCTTTTAACATCAAGTGGTAAATGGGGCGCCCATACCATCCGGAGGATATATTTACCACACATGGGGGAGGAGGAGCCCCCTTTTACCATCAGAGACAGGAGGAGTAGACACTCACAACACCTAGAGGGGTCTGGAGGAGGTGCCCTTAAAGGGGTTATCTTGGTAACTAAAAAGGCGTTTCCTTCCTCGCCGGCGTCTCACTTTTCGTTTGGTCTCCTCTCGCACCATCATCTTCTTATCTGGCAAAACGGAGGCGGCCTGAGACAGTGGGGCAGGTACTTTGTTGTGATTGTTGCATGCGGGTGAAACTAGTGGCGGCCAATATACAAACAATGTTGCCAATGTCATCACAACATTGTGCGTACATTGACCACTGCTGGCGGCGAGTTTCACCCACATGTGGTGATCACACCATAGTACCTGATCTACTGTCTCAGACCTTTGCCAGGTCAGAAGATGTTGGGATGAGATGTGATTGAACTGGAAGTGAGATGCTGGTAATGGTGGAAATATCTTTCCAGCTCCCCAGATAACCCCTTTTAACATCTAGAGGCAAATTAGGGGCCCGTAACATCAGGAGGATTTATTTGCCTCATATGGGGGAAGGAGGAGCCCCCTTTTACCATCAAACATAGGAGGACTAGACTCTAAGAACACCTAGAGGAGTCTGGAGGAGGCGCCCTTAGATAAGTTAACTAGGGAGCTAGAAGGCATTATCTTTCCTTTTGTCTCTCATCTGGTTTTGGTATCTTCTCATTCTACACTATTTGACTTGGCATAAAGGCAGCGGGCTGAGACAGTGGGGCAGGTACTGGGCTGTGATTGTCACATGCGGGTGAAACCAGTGGTAGCCAATGTACACACGATATTCCATCATTGTGCATATATTGGCCACTACCGGCGGGACTGGTTTCACCCACATGTGGTGATCACACCATAGTACCTGATCTCCCACCTCAGCCGCCACCTCTATGCCAGGTCAGAAGTTGTCAGGATGAGATGTCACCAAACTGGAAGTGAGATGCCGGTGAGAGAGGAAAGGAAATGCCTGTTCGGCTCCCCAGATAACCACTGTAACACCTAGAGGCAAATGAGGCGCCATTAACCTCATTGGGGTTCATTTGCCTCAAATGGGGAGGAGGAGGCCCCCTATAACATCAGAAAAAGGGGGAGAAGACTCCTTTAACCCCCTCCCACCCATAAATTCACGTCTGCTGGCATCAGAAACCACCACCACCTCCTGATGACCCTCTACACCCCAGGAGCAGCCGGTGAGTATTTCCCATCTGGCACCCGGAGAGCTCAGGAATAATAGCTGCTTGTTGTAGCCCTGGGGCCATTGACACCAGTGATCTTACCACAGCGCTATTATCCCTGAACTCTCTGCTACAGGCCTGGTAAGTATCGCACCTCACAGACACATGACGACTACACACACACAAATATATATATACACATAAACATGCACTACACATAGATAGCGGCTGTGATCCTGGGACTTGCTCTGATCGCCACATTTGGGGTCGGGAAGGAATTTTTCCCCTTGAGGACAATTGACTCTTCCCTCTTAGGGGTTTTTGCCTTCCTCAGGATCATCTCAGCCTCACAGCCCCCACAGTCATACATGTAAAATTACTCTCCCTATAACTTGAAATAAAATATCTTTTTTTGCCCCTTTACATCTTTGTGTCTGTGTCTTTACTTCCAGGTAGTGTCCGGATCATTCCGCACATGGTGATACCAAGTCTCGCTATTTTTAGTTACATTTTTATTTGAAAAATGGGAAAAAGGGGGTGAGTTAAATTTTCATCAAGTGGGCAGTTTTCTTATATTTTTATTTAACATTTTTAAAGGTTTCCTATTATTTGGACAAACTTCTGATATGTCATAGTGACACGCTAGAAGATTGTGTGGGTGGGGAAAAGGTGCTGAGACCCTTACTGATTGCTAGAATGAAGGGGCAGAAGTGCAGTAGGTTAATCCCCCCTCATAAGTAGATGCCCCCGGTAGTTAGGCAATTTCCCCATTAGGTGTGTGTGTGTGTGTGTGTGTGGGGGGGGGGGGGTTACCCCCTATTGCAGTACACAACGCATGTCACTGTACTCTTGCTCTACTTGATGACAGTCTTTGATACTTAAACATGTGGTCTACACTATGGTCATAAGAAGGAAAAAACACAGTGGACCATGGAAGCACCAAGTCACATGATCAGGCACAGGTGACAAGTATCCAATACCCCTACACAAAGAACAATACAGCCAATAATACCGCCATACAGTGGTCAGAATCATTTGTACACAAGTCATCACACTGCCGACTATATAAGAGAGTAAAGCACTGATCAGAGGATCTGGAGGATCGGTCAGCTCTCCTGACATGTCTAGTTTAGGAAAAACTCATATTACCGAAAGCAATTGTGGAGCGTCTCTTGGGAGCACTCTGCATTGTGTCACTCCTTTTATTCCTGCTGGAAATGTATGAATAAATGGTCGACTATTTGCTACCAAAATACATACATTTATTTTAATAAAGTTATCTTAGAAAGTAATGTAACTTTATTAAAGCAATGTATTAGTAATTTAAGGGGGGTATTTTTGAGTCTCCAGAACAATCCTTTATTTGTTTGGCAAAACCACACTAAAAACCTTAAAGAGGTTATCCATGATTAGTAAAACATGACCGTATTCCTATAGAAACAGCACCACTCCTGTCCTCAGTTTGTTTATGGAATTGCAGCTCAGATCCGCTGAAGTGAATGGAACTGAGTTGTAATACCACACACAACCTGAGGACACGTATGTCGCTATTTTTGGAAGAATGTTTTTCTAATCCTAGATAATTTCTTTAAAGCAAATCTGTCATCCATTGAACACCTACAGAACTAATGACAGTGTTATACACTTTGTACTGCAATGTTAAGGGAAACTATTACTACTGGTGATATCTCTTACACAGGGCGCTGAGGATGAAGTTAAGTTTCTTCCCTTCATCCTTAGCACAATTTGTGTGATATTAGGAGTTAAATCCCTATGTTATAAGTTGTTTTGGTGCACTGGGGGCGGGGCTACAGCTCCAACATGTACTGATCTGCCCCCTGGCCGCTCCACCCCCCCTAATGAATATCAGCAGAGCGGGCTGGACAGTGCACCAAAACAATTTATTAGCATACGGATTAATCTCCTAATATAACAGAAACGGTGCCGAGGATGACAGCAAGAATCCTACTCATCCTCAGCGCTCCGTGCACTATAGGAACATATAGTTTTTCATAAGGTTTAATAAATCTCCCCCAATATCTTTATTTTCCATCTTCGTATCTTTTGTTTCCTAAAAATATTTTGCAGCACTCCAGTCAAGGAGGGATTAAGTGCAGCAGAAATCTTGTGGGATTATTTGTCAAAGGGAAAATCTGTGCCATTTCCGCACCAATAACCACAGTGGAAATCTAATGTTGGTCTATGTATGAGGTGATACCTTCGGCTCAGCCGTCTCTGTCCCCATCTGATCCTCAGGGGTGTCACGCCCGCTCCTCATCTGCCGGACGTTCTCCAGTTGTTGAGCTTTTTGTCAGTCTCCTCCATAGCTTCATATTCTACCTGTATCCTTCTCCTGCTGCTCCAGGGGATGAGGCCTTCACAGCCTGGCCTGAAAACCAGTCACCAAAGAGGGGAATTTAGCAGAAGAATGACCAAGAAGTTCCCCTATTTAGTAGTGTCACGTGTGCGTCCAGCTACCCTCTTCTCAGCAGGATCCAACATCCATTTTTATAGCCACGTTCAGACAATCTGTCCAACACTTGGCGTTTTTCTTGTAGCCACATCCCCTCACCAGACCAATTAAGTTTTGCTCTTGTGAGTTCCCCTAGTGGTTCAGCTTTAATTGTGTGTGGTGGATGGCATGATTGGGCGAACAGGATAGTGTTGCCAGCTATGGGCTTGTGATACGTGTTGGTACTCACTGTCTGTTCGTGTATATTGCCAACTAAAGTTAAGTCTAAAAAGGAAATGCTTTAGGTATTCCACTCCAATGTGAACCTCAAGTGTAAGGGGTTGGCATTAAGATAATCACCAAAGGCAGGTATGGCGATGTAGTGGCTTTTTGGATTTTTACTTTGGGCACCCGACATCCAAATGGTCTCAACCACTTCTTTGCTAACATTATATATATATTTTGTATATGTGCACACATGTGCAGATGTCTGAGAGGTCCACCCCCCAGAGGGGTGTGACCAGGATAATAGGTTTCACGGGAACGGGTAAATAGAATTTCTTTATTATGAACCAACCACCCCAGTTTCGCCCTGGATTTTTCACTGTTGCCCAGAGTACCCCTTTAATTTCAATAGCCAACATACAGCCTGCTGCAGCCATAGCACACACACATACACACATAGCCTGCTGCAGCCATAGAACACATGCACAGCCTGCTGCAGCCATAGCACACACACACACACACAGCCTGCTGTAGCCATAGCACACACACACAGCCTGCTGCAGCCATAGCACACACACACACACACACACACACACACAGCCTGCTGCAGCCATAGCACACACACACAGCCTGCTGTAGCCATAGCACACACACACACATAACCTGCTGCAGTCATAGCGCACAAACACACAGTGTAAACGATTTATGGTTTCTCCTCCTCCTTCTTATTACACTGCTGCTCATATACATTCATCCAGCATCCAGGAAGAGAACAGCACAGATCTCCCCCCAAACAATGGACTCTTCAAGCTCAGAAACAAACTGACAAATAGTGACCGACAACTTTTTCCCGATCACCCTTATCTAATAGGGGCAGTGTCCTATTTGAATGTTGCTCATAAAATATATTGATGATCAAAACTTATAAAATTTATATCAAAACAATTCTCAAAATTTTTAAGATTATTTAAAAGCTGGAGTCGAAGTGGGTAAATTTTTTTATGACTCCGACTCCACCCAAAACTAGCTCCGAGTTTACAGCCCTGGTATAAAGTAGGTCAGACAAACAGTGCAGACAAGGTTCCTGTAACTGCACACTCACCTTAGTTGGTTGTGCACTATGCACAGCTCTATGCAGAGCTATTATATCCAGGGGAATCAGTACAGCTGGCCGGGATGCACTCTAGTCAGCGACTAGGTGTAACAAGGATGAATAGACCCTGGCTTGGATTACGCCAGATAGCACAATACTTCCTTCGAAATGGCCCTGCAGATGACCAGACTGGTAAGGTCCTGGGATTGCTGTGATAGTCCTAACAGAGGGCACTCTGAACAGCAGGTAGATACAAACGGAGAGTCTTTTACTAAACAAGTGTTTCAGCTCTCGCATCTAATAGAGCCTTTCTCAAGCTTACAAACACTCATATCCAAAGTCATATTTAAAGGGAAAGCCCCAAAGTCATACATAGAGGGCATGGGGCTTGCCCTTTAAATTACTTTGGATTTGAGGCTTTGTAAACTCTATTAGATGTAAGAGCCAAAACACGTCCCTTGTTCAGTAAAAAAAATTCCATTTGTATCTACCTGTTGTTTAGAGTGCTCTCTATTAGTCCTATCACTGCAATCCCAGGACCTTGCCAATCTGGTCATCTGCGCGATCATTTCGTAGGGAGTATTGTGCTATCTGGTGTAATCCAAGTCAGGGTCCATTTGTCCATTCATGAGGCAGGAGCAGTTGGTGATGGAGGAGGAGTCTGACAGTGATGGGGAAGGGCCTGTAAGTGAGGGAGGAGGGACCTGTCATTGATTAGGAAGAGGCAATCAGTGATGGATGAGAGGCCTGTGAGTGAGGGACGTTCAGTCAGTGATAAAGGAGAGGACTGTTATTGATGAGGGAGGAGTATTCAGTAATGGAGGAGTGGCCTGTTTGTAAGGGAGGAGCAATCAGTGATGGAAGAGGGGCCTGTAAGTGAGAGAGGAGCAGTCAATGATGGAGGAGAGGCCAGTGAGGGAGGAGCAGTAAGTGATGAGGGAGGAGCAGTCAGTCATGGAAGCAGGCCTGTATTTAGAGTTCATGCTGCCCTAGGCACTTTGCACGCAGAGGCGCCCCCCCCCCCATTACTGTACATGCATGGTATATACCCTGGCACTTGGGTGCCGCTCTGCTTGATGCCGCTGTTCTCATCAAACAGACGTGATGGAGGAAGGAAGGAGGCCGGGGACGTCTTAGTTTGGGGGCCGCTTCTGTCCAGTGTCGGACTGGGGTACCTGGAGCCCACCAATATACAACCAGTGAGACATGACATGCTGACCCGCTCCTTTCCTGAATTCATCTGTATCTGTGACAAATCTCAGAACACCCTCCATTTATACAGCTCTCAGGGTATGCTGGGAGTTGTAGTCTCTGAGAGGACAACCCTGTAATAAATCACTGTGTGCTGAGACTCCTGGAGGCTGCAATCTGTGGGTGACAACCATCAGCCCTGAAGGTCCAGCAATACATCTGTCTACAGCGGCAGTTATCAGAGGATTGTACTACTGTACTACAACTCCCAGCATATCCTGAGGGCTGCAGACTGTCAGTACATGCTGGGAGTTGTAGTGCCTGCAGCTGTTGTAGTTGGGTCCTATACACTGAATGCTTTGTGGCATATAAGAATACAGAGATCTGTGGGGGCTCAGTGCAGGGAAGTGACCCCAGAACATCACTAATAGGGGATAGAACAAAAACATCTCCCCCTATATCTTATTAGTGATGTTCTGGGGTCACTTCCCTACACTGAGCCCCCACAGATCTATGTATTCTTATATGCCACACAGCATCCAGTGTATAATGCACCTAGGACCCAACTACAGCAGCTGCAGGCACTACAACTCCCAGCATATCCTGAGGGCTGCAGACTGTTCTGGGAGTTGTAGTGCCTACAGCTGTTGTAGTTGGGTCCTGGAGGCGTTGCGGGAGATCAGAATACAGAGATCTGTGGGGGCTCAGTGCAGGGAAGTGACCCCAGAATATCACTAATATGGTAGGGGGAGATATTTTTGTTCTATTCCCTATTAGTGATGTTCTGGGGTCACTTCCCTGCACTGAGCCCCCACAGATCTATGTATTCTTATATGCCACAAAGAATACAGTGTATAATGCACCTAGGACCCAACTACAACAGCTGTAGGCACTACAACTCCCAGCAAGTACTGACAGTCTGCAGCCCTCAGGATATGCTGGGAGTTGTAGTGCCTGCAGCTCTTGTAGTTGGGTCCTAGTTAAAAAGTTTGCGCTAGCGTACTGTAGTGTACCCAGGGCTGTGTCAGTACACTACCGCAAACAATAAACTGACCCTTATAGACCCCAATGGTACACAGGCTCTGCACACTATAGAAGTGATTACAGTGCAGTTACTAATGACTCACAGGTGACGTCTTCTCCCATTGCCGTCGCTAACTTTTTGCTTTCTTCTCCATCTGGCGCAGCATCATGAAGACTTCTCTGACCATAACTCGTCTGCAGGCGGGCAGCTGGGGGGGGGCTGAGGAAGGGAGGCAGCTGGGGGTGACTGGGGAAGGGAGGCAGCTGGGGGTGACTGGGGAAGGGAGGCAGCTGGGGGTGACTGGGGAAGGGAGAGCAGCTGGGGGTGACTGGGGAAGGGAGGCAGCTGGGGGTGACTGGGGAAGGGAGGCAGCTGGGGGTGACTGGGGAAGGGAGGCAGCTGGGGGTGACTGGGGAAGGAGAGGCAGCTGGGGGTGACTGGGGAAGGGAGGCAGCTGGGGGTGACTGGGGAAGGGAGGCAGCTGGGGGGGGACTGGGGAAGGGAGGCAGCTGGGGGTGACTGGGGAAGGGAGGCAGCTGGGGGTGACTGGGGAAGGAGAGGCAGCTGGGGGTGACTGGGGAAGGGAAGCAGCTGGGGGTGACTGAGGAAGGGAGGCAGCTGGGGGTGACTGGGGAAGGGAGGCAGCTGGGGGTGACTGAGGAAGGGAGGCAGCTGGGGGTGACTGGGGAAGGAGAGGCAGCTGGGGGTGACTGGGGAAGGGAGGCAGCTGGGGGTGACTGGGGAAGGGAGGCAGCTGGGGGTGACTGGGGAAGGGAGGCAGCTGGGGGTGACTGGGGAAGGGAGGCAGCTGGGGGGGACTGGGGAAGGGAGGCAGCTGGGGCGACAGGGGGACTGGGGAAGGGAGGCAGATGGGGGTGACTGGGGAAGGGAGGCAGCTGGGGGAAAGGGAGAGCAGCTGGGGGGGACTGGGGAAGGGAGGCAGCTGGGGCGACAGGGGGACTGGGGAAGGGGGGCAGCTGGGGGTGACAGGGGAAGGGAGGCAGCTGGGGGGGGACTGAGGAAGGGAGGCAACTGGGGGTGACTGGGGAAGGGAGGCAGCTGGGGGAAAGGGAGAGCAGCTGGGGGAAAGGGAGAGCAGCTGGGGGAAAGGAAGAGCAGCTGGGGGGCAGGGGACCAGCAGGGAGGGGCAGCTAGGGTGGCAGGGGAGAAGCTGGGGTTCAGGGGGGGCTGGGGCTCAGGGGGAGAGGCTGGGGGTCAGGGGGAGCGGTAGGGGGGCAGGGAAGAAGCTGGGATTCAGGGGGAGAGGCTGGGGGTCAGAGGGAGAAGCTGTGGGTCAGGGGGAGGGGCTGGGAGGCTGGGGAGCAGCTGAGAATGCAGGGGAGAGAGGCTGGGGGCAGGGGAGAGGCTGAGAATGCAGGGGGGAGAGGTTGGGGACCAGGGGAGAGGCTGGGGACCAGGGGAGAGGCTGAGGGGGGGGGGGGCAGGGGAAAGAATGGGGAGCAGGGGAGAGGCTGGGGGGCAGGGGAGAGGCTGGGGGGCAGGGGAGAGGCTGAGGGTTAGGTGGAGAGGCTAAGGGGTTAGGTGGAGAGGCTGGGGGGGGCAGGGGAGAGGCTGGGGGGCAGGGGAGAGGCTGAGGGTTAGGGGGAGAGGCTGGGGGGGGGCAGGTGAGAGGCTGAGGGGCAGGTGAGAGGCTGGGGGGGGCAGGTGAGAGGCTGGGGGGCAGGTGAGAGGCTGGGGGGGGGGCAGGTGAGAGGCTGGGGGGGCAGGTGAGAGGCTGGGGGGGGGCAGGTGAGAGGCTGGGGGGGCAGGTGAGAGGCTGGGGGGGGGGCAGGTGAGAGGCTGAGGGGCAGGTGAGAGGCTGAGGGGCAGGTGAGAGGCTGGGGGGGGCAGGGGAGAGGCTGGGGGGAGACGGGGCGGCCGGGAGCAGGATGGGCAGGCAGGCTGGTTCCCTCCCCCCATGCAGCGCCGAGGTCCGGGGTGCAGGGCTGGTGTTGAGCTTCCGGCACACACAGTGTGACAGAGGCCGGAAGCTCCCAGCTGCAGCCCCGCGTTCCTGGATCTTCTCTCCTGCTAGGCGATGACGTCACATCACGTGAGCGCCGCCGAACAGGAGAGAAGATCCGGGACCGCGGGGCTGCAGCTGGGAGCTTCCGGCCTCTGTCACACTGTGTGTGCCGGAAGCTCAACACCTGCCCCGCACCCCGGACCCCGGACCCCGGACCTCGGCGCTGCATGGGGGGAGGGAACCAGCCTGCCCACCAGCCTGCTCCCGGCCGCTCCGTCACACCTCCCCCCCCCGGCGCGGACTAGGCACCCGTGGGCCGGTGCCTACGGACGTTTTTTTTTTTTTTTTTTTTTTTAATAATAAAAAAAGTGTTCCCTGCGGGTGCCGCCCCCCCAGGGCGCCGCCCTAGGCACCGGACCACGGGTGCCTAGTGACAAATACGGCCCTGCATGGAAGAGGGGCCTGTATGTGACAGAGGAGCAGTCAATGATGGAGGAGGGGCCTGTGAGTGAGGCAAGAGCAGTCAGTGATGAGGGAGGAGCAGTCAGTGATGGAGGAGTGGCCTGTGAGGGAGGAGCAGTCAGTGATGAGGGAGGAGCAGTCAGTGATGGAGGAGAGGCCTGTGATGAGGGAGGAGCAGTCAGTGATGGAGGAGGGGCCTGTAAGGGAGGAGCAGTCAGTGATGAGGGAGGAGCAGTCAGTGATGGAGGAGGGGCCTGTGAGGGAGGGAGGAGCAGTCAGTGATGAGGGAGGAGCAGTTAGCGGTGGATACACCCTAAGCTTATGCTTGAATACACCATATTAATCACCCATGAAATGTTGCTAAATATCCCCAATATTCACTTGTTTCTGAGCAATCGTAGTGATAAATGATCAGTTATAACAAAGGAGAATATTAACAATAAAACCATTATTAATCATAAACTGTGATGCTGTAAAATTATTGTTATGTGATCAGGACTGATGAGTATAAATGCTGCACATAGTGACACTGATATACTGCATTGCTGCCAGCTACAGAGCCGGTTCATCTGTAAGAGAAAGCAAAGATGGAGAACAAACACTATATATATTGATTTATGTTTGTCCCGCTCCCCCCACACTGGGTGCAGCAAGTGGCTTTATTAAGTGCCAGTTCACACGGAGCAAAAGTGGCGGAATATCTGCCTGCCTCAGTGTCACACAGTGTGTCTATGGGATGGCTTGTGGACATGTCAATTCTTTGAGCGGAGAGCAGTGGAAGTGGAGGCACACGAGCCATCCCATTAACACGCTGAGGCAGGCGGGATTCAGCAACTTTTCCTCCGTGTGAGCTGGCCCTAATTGTGAGCGCTCCTGATGAAGAAATTCAGCACTGACAGTGGCAGCAAGGAGCCAATGGCTGCTCCCTTTCACGGCGCTCAGCGCACAACTGGCATCACGTGTGCTGTGCTGAAGAAAGCTGAGATGCTAGGCATCAATGGTATCAAGGAAACCAACACATACTAGACATCACTGGTATCCAGGCAACAACAAGTACTAGGCACCACTGGTATCCAGGCAACAACAGGTACTATACATCACTGGTATCCAGGCAACAACAAGTACTAGGAATCACTGGTATCCAGGAAACAACAGCTACTATACATCACTGGTATCCAGGCAACAACAAGTACTAGGAATCACTGGTATCCAGGCCACAACAGGTACTAGGCACCAGTGGTATCCAGGCAACAACAGGTACTAATCACTACTGGTATCCAGGCAACCCCAGGTCTAAGGAATTACTGGTATCCAGGCAACCACAGGTACTAATCATCACTGGTATCCAGGCAACCACAGCTCTAAAGCATCACTGGTATCCAGGCAACCACAGGTCTAAGGTATTACTGGTATCCAGGCAACCACAGACAGGTACTAATCATCACTGGTATCCAGGCAACCACAGCTCTACGGCATCACTGGTATCCAGGCAACCATAGGCAGTTTTAAGCCCTACTCTCCTTCTCCCAGTAATATCAGCAGTGACTCCTCTCACCTCCCCTTCTAGTGGTATCTCTCCTCCCCCCCCACCACCACTTTCTCTATTCTCAGCCCCAGGACAGGACAGGGTTGTCTCCCTGGTCACCCATTACCCTGAAAGAGGGAGTCTCTTCTCTTCTCCAGCAGCTCCCCTGTGCTCCATTTTCAGTTAGACCGCCCCCTAGGTAAAGGACCTGGGAGACCATGGTCATGTGACCAATAACCATGACATCATCACAGGTCCTTAACATACTTTTAGGGTTGCATCTAAATCCAAATAAATCTATGTACCCTGTCCATTCCCTCACTTGGAAATAGCTTACTCAGTGTGAGGATGCTAAATCCAAGTGGATCTATGTACCCGGTACTTCTGCTCTTTTATAACGTGGATCTACTGTATGTACCTGGTACTTCTGCTCTTTTATAACATGGATCTATGTACCTGGTATATCTGCTCTTTTATAACATGGATCTATGTACCTGGTACTTCTTCTCTTTTATAACATGGATCTATGTACCCGGTACTTCTGCTCTTTTATAACATGGATCTATGTACCCGGTACTTCTTCTCTTTTATAACATGGATCTATGTACCTGGTACTTCTTCTCTTTTATAACATGGATCTATGTACCTGGTACTTCTGCTCTTTTATAACATGGATCTATGTACCCGGTACTTCTGCTCTTTTATAACATGGATCTATGTACCTGGTACTTCTGCTCTTTTATAACATGGATCTATGTACCTGGTACTTCTGCTCTTTTATAACATGGATCTATGTACCTGGTACTTCTGCTCTTTTATAACATGGATCTATGTACCTGGTACTTCTGCTCTTTTATAACGTGGATCTATGTACCTGGTACTTCTGCTCTTTTATAACATGGATCTATGTACCCGGTACTTCTGCTCTTTTATAACGTGGATCTCTGAACCTGGTACATTTAATCACTTGCAAATAGCTTATTCAGTGTGAGAATGTGGGATAATGGACGGCATAGTGGGTCTATGTACCTGGTACATTACTCACTTAGATTTAGCTGTCACACTAAGTAATCTATTTTCAACTGGGATAATGGACCTCATAGTGAGTAGAACCGAGTACAATAGCCCACTTGGAGTGAGAGTAATGGCCCTATAACACAGCCAACATTATTGCGCGTTCACACAATGGAATCCGGGCGGATAAGCTGCGGTGGATTCCATGTGCGCCCCCACTTGAACATCTGGGCGTCCCATAGATTTTATTCTATGCTACATTCTGCCATCTGCAATTCTTTTTGGGGCAGACATCGGAATCTGCCTACGCACAAAATCCGCAGGAGCTCATCCGTGCGGATTCCGTAGTGTGAACTAGCCCTTAAAGTGCAAGCGAGTGTTCCTTGCTCGCTGTCTGTGCTATTACACACAGACAGCGAGCAGGAAAGGGAAGGATGGTGCAGGGAGCGGATGTCTAGATGATCAGATTGTCCTGGCAGCCCATAGAAGATAGCAGCGGTCTGCTGCCACCACCCCTATTACACGGACCAACGGCCAGCAGACCATTGCTATCATTTCAATTTAGCCCGTTGAAAGACAATGATCAGCCGACATTATGGCAGCTGATCGGACAGTGGTGAGCAGGTAATGTATTAGCCGGGCATCTGGGGGTTACGTGGGCAGGTAATGTATTAGACGGGCAGCGGTGGGGTACGTGGGCAGGTAATGTATTAGCCGGGCAGGGGTGGGTTACGTGGGCAGGTAATGTATTAGCCGGGCAGCGGGGGGGGTACGTTGGCAGGTAATGTATTAGCCGGGCAGCGGTGGGTTACGTGGGCAGGTAATGTATTAGCCGGGCAGCGGTGGGTTACGTGGGCAGGTAATGTATTAGCCGGGCAGCTGGGGGTTACATGGGCAGGTAATGTATTATCCGGGCAGCGGTGGTTTACGTGGGCAGGTAATGTATTAGCCGGGCAGCGGTGGGTTACGTGGGCAGGTAATGTATTAGCCGGGCAGCTGAGGGTTATGTGGGCAGGTAATGTATTAGCCGGGCAGTGGTGGGTTATGTGGCATGCATCCTCATTTAATCTCCTGGGGGCCACATTGTTCAGTCTGGCACACAAAGGGTTAAGTGTGAATGCTATGCATCCTAACTTAACCCCTTGTGTGGAATACTGTAAGCAGCATCTGCCAAAATGCTGCATACTGTAATGTGCGGAACACCTGTCACAATGATGGGTGTTCTGCTCCTGGCCTTTTTTTGTGTGTGTTTTATTTTTCAGTTATCAGTATACAGAGGACTGACTTGGATTAGGTGGACCAGTATTGTTTTTTTGAAAAAGAAAATGGTCAACAATGGGGATGGGGGTGTTCTTTTTTGAATAATGGATGTTTCTCTATTGTATTGTTCTATTTTTTTTTATTTTATTTCAGGCTTAGTAGTGGAAGCTGTCTGATAGACGGCATCCATTTCTTAGTCAGTGCCTAGTGTCATTCGGTATAAAATGGCTAACACTACTCCCACCCAATATTACCCCTATACCCACTGGACACAGCCGGGTACCACTAATCCCACAGTGTCAAAATTGGCCTGCTACCACCCAGTCCAGGAGCGCCAAATTTGACGCTCTGGGACTACTGGTACCCGGCTCTTCCCAGTACCCCAATGCGTTGGGTATTTGGGTAATAATGGGGGGGGGAGGGTTTAGTGTTAGCCATTTTATACCGGCTAAAACTAGGCCCCGACTTAGCAATGGATGCCATCAATCAGAAAGCTTCCACTACTAAGCATAAAATAAAACACAATGCAATAGAGAAAAGTCTTTGATTAAAAAACACCCCCAGACCCTTCTTTCACCATTTTATTAAAAACAAACAAACATACAAAAAAAACGCTGGTCATCAATGTAGTCCACCAAATCCAACATAACCATCTGGATATCAATATATGAAAAACAAAAGGGAAAAACACACACAAAAAAAAGCGCCCAAGAGCAGAACACTCATAACGCAGCCTGTCCTAGATGACATATTATAAGACAGCTCATATTCCCCCATATTATTACATATACATGGCCCAAGCTGTGCTGCTCTTTTCCTGGGTAGGGGGGCTTTATAAACAACCAGCTGATGGGCCCTAACATCACAGAATAGGTTCCTGGCTAATCTATATACACTAACCGGTAACAATGTTGTCAGTAGTTTTCCCACGTACGTCATCCACAAGACCCTTCTCGTGGGCCCTGAACTTCATCAGTTCATACATAGCATATGCAACAATGCAATCTGAAATACAAAATTACAGCAGTCTATAGATGCTCTATATACCTCACATAGTACTGACTATATACACGGCTGAAGATACCAATAGTAACAGCACATGCGGCAGATGTAGCAGCCTAAAACCTATACAGCATATACATTTCAGGAGTATGAAGAGAGTTGGCTTAATTTTGTTGCTGACATGACGGCCATGTTGGATGTTACTCAGGTAGGATAGAGCTATTAACCCCTTACGGACAGAGCCAATTTGGATTTTGGCATTTTAGTTTTTTCCTCCTTGTGCTGAAAAGGCCATAGCACTTGCAATTTTTCACCTAGAAACCCACATGAACCCTTATTTTTTGCGCCACTAATTGAACTTTGCAATGATAGGCTGACTTTTTTCAAAAAGTACACTGCAAAACCAGAAAAAAAATAAATGTGTTGTGAAATTGAAAAAAAAAACAACGCATTTTGTTTATTCGGGGGGTATTTGTTTTTACGCCATTCACCCTGGGGTAAAACTGACTTGTTATATATATTTCTCAAGTCTTTACGATTACAATGATATGTAACATGTATAACTTTTATATTATGCGATGGCTTGTAAAAAATTCAAACCATTGTTAACAAATATATGTTCCTTAAAATCGCTCTATTCCCAGGCTTATAGCGCTTTTATCCTTTGGTCTATGGGGCTGTGTCAGGTGTCATTTTTTGTGCCATCTTATGTTCTTTCTATCGATACCTTGATTGCGCATATGCGACTTTTTGATTTCTTTTTGTTACAATTTTTCTGGTTTGGTTGCGGATCAGGAATATGATAAATTAATAGTTCGGCCGATTACGCACGCGGCGATAACAAACAAGTTTATTTATTTATTTTTATCTATAACATGGGAAAAGGGGGGTGATTCAAACTTTTATTAGGGGAGGGGGCTTTTTATTAACAACAACATTTTTTTTTTTACACTTATACTAGAAGCCCCCCTGGGGTTAGGGTTACTTCTAGTATAAGTACACTGATCTCTCATTGAGATCTACACTGTATAGTTATACAGCATAGATCAATAAGATCCGGCTGCTGCAGCCGGAAGCAATCGAGTGCCGAGCCGGGATCAGCGTCATTACGTCTCAAACACCCGGCAGGTACAGACGTGTGGATCCACCCCACTAGACAACAGGGATCGGCTGCAACTAGTAATCAGATGCAGCTGTCAACTTTGCAGCGGGCATAGCGATCGGAGCGTGCCCGCTAATAGCTGTGGTCCTGAGCTACAGGCGGCACCCGGGACCGCGGCGGTTCAGAGCGAGGTCGCCGTGCGGCCCCGCTGTGAACTCCCTTAACGACCACAAGGCTTAAATATATGCCCTGTGTCGTTAAGGGGTTAATACACAGAACGATAATTGTTAGTTACAATCGTTAATATGATCGTTATTGCGATCGTAACTATGATCGTTTATTCTGTCTGATCCCAGAAAAACTATGAACAATGTGCAATTACACTGAACGATTAGTGAAAAAATGCGGAACTTGAGCGAACGAATGTGGAATTACAGCGAACGATTAGCGAACAATTAACGATAATTTTAGGTTCAGATCTAAATCAATGATCAACGACATACGAACGATTTTTCGATTGTTGCCTGCAATTACACAGAACGATTATTGTTTAAATTTGAACGATTTAACGATTTTTCGCACGATAATCGTCCCGTGTAATAGGGCTAAGGGCCCTTTTACACAGAAAGATTATCTGACAGATTATCTGCCAAAGATTTGAAGCCAAAACCAGGAACAGACTATTACCAGAGATCAGGTCATACAGGAAAGCCTGAGATTTCTCCTCTTTTCAAATCCAGTCTTGGCTTTAGCTTCAAATCTTTGACAGATAATCTGTCAGATAATCTTTCTGTGTAAAAGGGCCCTTTGAGGCTGAAAGCGGCCACAGCTGCTGACCCACATTCACCCATAACAGAGACTTGTATGCTCCAAGCAGAAGAGAGAACTTACATGTCATCTGTAGTGTCAAATGGGGCTAAACTGCAATACTAGGCTCAGCCTACGAACAAAGGTGTATTATATTCCAGAGCTGCACTCACTATTCTGCTGGTGGGGTCACTGTGTACAGTACATACGTTACATTACTGATCCTGAGTAACATCCTGTATTAGGCTACGTTCACACAACGTATGTTTCTGTAAAAGTACGGCAGTTGATGAAATCGGCAACAACGGTTATACTTTGTACGGAAACATACGTTGCCTTTTCTTCTATGGGATCTCGGCTGGAGCATATACACATAGTATACGATCCGGCTGAGATCCCTCGCGGCGCTGCAAAGAACTGACAGGTCAGTTTTCTGTGGCCACTATTCAGTGAGTAGCAGCCGTAGGAAACCATATCAGTTCACACAATGAAGTGACGGCCCTGGCCGCAAGCTTCATTATGTGCTGTGGGGAGTTCTGATGCGGGCGCGCATGAATGTGCCCGCATCAGAATGCTGCAGCCCCAAAGATCTTTTCAGAGACCGGCCGGGTCACTGAACGGCCGGTCTGTTCCAGGGTATGAACATGGCTTTATACTGCAGAGTTGCACTCACTATTTTGCTGGTGAGGTAACTGTGTACTTACATTACTTATCCTGTACTGATCCCGAGTTATATCCTGTATTATACCCCAGAGCTGCACTCACTATTCTGCTGATGGGGTCACTGTGTATATAACACACAAAAACACAGAAAAATGCAACAGCTCACCGCAATACCAAGATACAGACCCACTACAGACATGTAAATAGTTAAAAGCAGCCCCCCCAAACTGCCAAAAAAAACTTCCACAAAAATAATCAGGCTCTTGGTTACCACTTGAAAGTGGTGTAAACTACCCCACCATGTTACGGTGGCCTCATACCGGGGCAGTCCTACATTGTGTACATACATTACATAACTGATCCTATACTCATCTTGAGTTGCATCCTGTATCATACCCCAGAGCTGCACTCCCTATTCTGCTGGTGGGGTCACTGTGTACATAAATTACATTACTGATCCTGAGTTACATCCTGTATTATAAAAATTATTCCTGCTGGCTATGGTGGAAAGGAGTCAGATCACACATGAGATGTATGGGGCCCTGCAGACCAGTCATACCCCAGTAGTCCCTGTCCACCCCAGTAGTGCCTGTAATGGAGAACTGAACATGGAGCAATAGAAGAAGGTGACTGGTCTGATGGGTCAGGTTCTACATTATGTGGACAGCCGGGTGTGTGCTCATCCCTTTCCTGGGGTATAGATGGCACCAGGATTCACTATGGGAAGAGGATAAAGCCTTTTAGGACCAGGAAGTGACCTGATATTTCCTGGCAGAAGGTATGCTGAGCCTTGTAGTACCTCCCGATGAGCCTGTAGTTATAAATCTCTGCTACTCTGCTTCTCTATAGGGATTCAGCACTTGGAGCTGTCCGGAGAGCTGGTGCTGAAATCAGGTCTTACTCACCTTTCAGGACTCTGCCGGATCACTGTCCTCCAGCCACCAAAACTATCGCTCTCTGTTCACATTTGTGCATTTTATTATATTAAAATTTAAAAATATTACCAAAAATGCAACATTTGATCACTGTTACATCCTGTATTATACTCCAGAGCTGCACTCACTATTGTCTCATATGACTGTATCTATGTGAATCGACCCCAACAGTAAGATTGTAGGTTTGTGAGCTCAGTGTATACAAATTTATGATCACTATTAATATCAGTCATGATGTGTCTTCAGTTAGTGCCCCCTAGTGGTGGCCGCAGATGATAAGAATTTTATTGTTGAAAAAAATTTAGAGCTGTAAGCCAAATAAAGGAAGATATGAGAAGTTATATGAATAGTAGGAGACTGCTCTGGATGTCTCATCTGTATTAACATTAAGAAATAAGTCAGAGGGGGATGATCCTGTCCCAGTGTAGAGGGCTGCAATCACATCAACCTGTCCTAGTAGGGACCACATTGTGTTCCCTTAGACACCCCCTTTAATATCAGAAGACTCGTCCTTGAATGTTGTTGCTAAGACAAGGTCACAGCATAGCTTTCTATGTGATGTAATGCGGGGTCCCTCTCTGTGTATTATCAGTGTGATGAGGGTGCCCCTCTTTATGTAGTATTAGTGTGATGCGGGGTCCCTCTCTGTGTATTATCAGTGTGATGCGGGGTCCCTCTCTGTGTATTATCAGTGATATGCGGGGTCCCTCTCTATGTATTATCAGTGTGATACGGGGTCCCTCTATGTGTAGTATCAGTGTGATGCGGGGTACCTCTCTGTATTATCGGTATGATGCAGGGTCCCTCTCTGTATTATCGGTATGATGCGGGGTCCCTCTCTGTGTAGTATTAGTGTGGTGCGGGGTCCCTCTATGTGTATTATCAGTGTGATGCGGGGTCCCTCTCTGTGTATTATCAGTGTGATGTGGGGTCCCTCTCTGTGTAGTATTAGTGTGATGCGGGGTCCCTCTCTGTGTATTATCAGTGTGATGCGGGGTCCCTCTCTGTGTATTATCAGTGTGATGTGGGGTCCCTCTCTGTGTAGTATTAGTGTGATGCGGGGTCCCTCTCTGTGTATTATCAGTGTGATGCGGGGGCCCTCTCTGTGTAGTATCAGTGTGAGGCGGGGTCCCTCTCTGTGTAGTATCAGTGTGAGGCGGGGTCCCTCTCTGTGTATTATCAGTGTGATGCGGGGTCCCTCTCTGTGTATTATCAGTGTGATGCGGGGTCCCTCTCTGTGTATTATCAGTGTGATGCGGGGTCCCTCTCTATGTATTATCAGTGTGATACGGGGTCCCTCTATGTGTAGTATCAGTGTGATGCGGGGTCCCTCTCTGTGTATTATCAGTGTGATGCGGGGGCCCTCTCTGTGTATTATCAGTGTGATGCAGGGTCCCTCTCTCTGTATTATCAGTGTGATGCGGGTCCCTCTCTGTGTATTATTAGTGTGATGCGGGGTCCCTCTCTGTGTATTATCAGTGTGATGCGGGGTCCCTCTCTGTGTATTATTAGTGATATGCGGGGACCCTCTCTGTGTATTATCAGTGTGATGCAGGGTCCCTCTCTGTGTATTATCAGTGTGATGCGGGGTCCCTCTCTATGTATTATCAGCATGATACGGAGTCCCTCTATGTGTAGTAACAGTGTGATGCAGGGTCCTTCTCTGTGTATTATCAGTGTGATGCGGGGTCTCTCTCTGTGTATTATCAGTGTGATGCGGGGTCCCTCTCTGTGTAGTATCAGTGTGATGCGGGGTCCCTCTCTGTGTATTATCAGTGTGATGCGGGGTCCCTCTCTGTGTAGTATCAGTGTGAGGCGGGGTCCCTCTCTGTGTATTATCAGTGTGATGCGGGGTCCCTCTCTGTGTAGTATCAGTGTGATGCGGGGTCCCTCTCTGTGTAGTATCAATGTGATGCGGGGTCCCTCTCTGTGTAGTACCAGTGTGATGCTGGGTCCCTCTCTGTGTATTATCAGTGTGATGCGGGGTCCCGCTCTGTGTAGTATCAGTGTGAGGCGGGGTCCCTCTCTGTGTAGTATCAGTGTGAGGCAGGGTCCCTCTCTTTGTATTATCAGTGTGATGCGGGGTCCCTCTCTGTGTAGTATCAGTGTGATGCGGGGTCCCTCTCTGTGTATTATCACCGCTCTGTGTATTATCAGTGTTATATAGGGCATACTTCTCTGTGCATTATTGTGGTCTCCCACCAAGATGGTTCTTTTTTCTTTTTTTCTACACCTGTCCAAAACGTTCTGTCGTCAGCTTAACCCCTTAAGTACTGGGCCTGATATGGCCTTAAGCGATGTCACGGAACGGCTGGTCTAATACGTTGTGTGAACATAGCCTAAGACGTTTCGAGCAATTAGTGGATAAAGATCAAAATTGGGGTCACAGATTAAAATATTTTCAATTGAAATATGCCGACAAAACTGAAGATAAAAGACTATTTGAGGTTGCACAGAGTGACGGTATTATTAAAGTCCAACAATACAAGGGGGAGACGGATTATATATGTTACATCTCTTCTGGGCATGTGCCCAACTGAGAAAATATTGGGAAGAAATTGTGTCTATTCTGGTGGGAGAAAAGGTATTGCAGGGAGCTCTCACCTTTAAGAGGGCAATATTAGGAAAGAAATGGTCCAGGGGGGGAGTAGGTACACTGGGTGGGCCTGGGTGAACATTGTAAGAGTGGTTTATAATTATCTGAAGGGGTCTATGTAATTGTTGGAGCTGTGCTATGTAGCCCTCTAGTTCGGCCTAGGTGATTGTTGGAGCTGTGCTCTGTGATCATCTGGTTGGCCTGGGGTCAGCC
>NW_027210389.1:39389-76640 GCF_027789765.1 Dendropsophus ebraccatus | reverse complement strand
TTTGACATATACCAGATCGCCCATAGACTTTTTCAGTCGAGCACACCATACTACCATTTCCATAAACTTTTTTACATTTCTTAACTATTTACACTATTAAAGAAAGGCTTCTCAATTATCGAGCGAGTAAGCAAAATTACTGATCAGGCTGTGTAATACGGCCAAAAGTGTGCGACTTGCGGCAGCATATCAAGCCTTTGAAAAGGACCCTTAGATAAATTACTATGTTTAACTCCTTAACCCCTTCAGGACTGGACTAATTTTCTTTTTTGCGCTTTCGTTTTTTCCTCCTCCTGTTTAAAAGGACATAGCGCTTGCATTTCTTTTACTACAGACCCACATGAGCCCTTACTTTTTGCACCACTAATTGTACTTTGCAATGGCAGGCTTAATTTTTGCATAAAGTACACTGCAAAACCAGAGAAAAATTAAATGTGTGATGAAATTGAAAAAAAAAAACAACATTTTTTTAAAATTTGGAGAGGTTTTGTATTTACACCGTTTGCCCTAGGGTAAAACTGACTTGTTATGCATTGTCCTCAAGTTGTTACGATTACAACAATATGTAACTTGTGTAACTTTTTTTAATTTGATGGCTTTTAAAAAATTAAAAACTTCTTTTTAAAAATTAATATTCCTTAAAATCGCTCTATTCCCATGATTATAGCGCTTTTATCCTTTGGTCTTTGGGGCTGTGTGAGGTGTAATGATCTGTACTTTCTATCAGTATCTTGATTGCGCATATGCGACTTTTTGATCGCTTTTTATTACAGTTTTTCTGGATTTGATGCAACCAAAAATAAGCAATTTTGCATTTTGGAATTTTTTGCGCAAACAGTTTCCTGTGCGAGATCAGGAATTAAATAAATTAATAGTCCGTGATAAAGGACGCGGCTATACCAAACATGTTTATTTTTTTTATTTATT
This sequence comes from Dendropsophus ebraccatus, assembly GCF_027789765.1. Classification (NCBI taxonomy): domain Eukaryota; kingdom Metazoa; phylum Chordata; class Amphibia; order Anura; family Hylidae; genus Dendropsophus; species Dendropsophus ebraccatus. The sequence continues at coordinate 75,713 of NW_027210389.1, read as the reverse complement.
TATAAAATGGGAAAGGGGGGTGATTAAAACTTTTATTAGGGAAGGGTATTTTTTTTATTAAAAACTTTTTTTTTTTTTTAATACACTTACTAGAAGTCCCTGGGGGACTCTAGTATTACTATTCTGATCTCTCATTGAGATCCATGCAGTATAGATATACTGCATAGATCAACGAGATAGGCATTCTATTGCTTTCGGCTGCTGCAGCCGAAAACAATAGAATGCCGAGCCGGGATCAGCGCCATTACAGCGCTGACCCCGGCCGAAACCAGATGCGCCCCCCCTCACCACCACCACCACCACCAGGGGCGTAGCTAATGGGGAGATTTATCAGAGATGGTGTAAAGTGAAACTGGCTCAGTTGCCCCTATCAACCAATCAGATTCCACCTTTCATTTTCCAAAGAATCGGTGAAGAATGAGAAGTGGAATCTGATTGGTTGCTAGGGGCAACTGAGCCAGTTTCACTTTACACCATGTTTGATAAATCTCCCTCCATGTCTCTTGGGCCCTGGTGCAAGAGGTCAACTTGGGCCCCCCCTTCCTCGACAAGCAATGCTATTGGTATATCTCAAGACCAATATTACCAATAATACCAGTATATAGGAAATATTCTCATCATACATATTACTGCCATACTTTTACTAAGCAAATCCTGTATACTGAGACCGATATTGCCAATAATACCAGTATACAAGGGGCAAATATTACCACCCCCACCACAACCACTACCATCACCACCATATTGTTACTGACCAAATCCAGTATACTAAATCCAATAAAACACAGTACCAGACAGTAACAAATATTACCACCACATACCGACTAACACCTCCACATACTGACTAACACCGCCCATACTGACTAACCACCGCTGCTACTAAATAACATCCACTGTACACAGATCACTATCACCTCATCCAGTCATGTAGAGCTGACCCAGCCCCTACACAGGTTCTGTACACCATATACATTACAGTGCAGTTACATCAGGTGACTCACAGGGGACGTCTTCTCTGATCAGAGTTCTTCCCTTTCATCTTCTTCTCCATCTGCCCTGGGCCGTTATAGAACTTATCTGAGCCACGAATTCACAGAATCTGCCAGACATATATAGGCTCCTCACTCTGGCCCCATCCTCATCTCTCTGCAAACTGCACATCTGTATTGGCTCCTTTACACCCTCATTTAGTGTAGGCTTACTCCTGTTGTGCCCCTTATAGAACATACCCCCTCTGTGTAGACCACTATAGTACATGCTCCCTCTGTGCATGCCCTATTGGGTACCCCCCCCCCCCCGCTGTATTCCCCCTCTAGATGGACCCCCCCAATGCTATCCCCTTAGATATAGCCACCCTTGTTGCCCCCACTTATAGTTGGCCCCCTTGTGTTGATCCCCACTATAGATGGCCCCCATGTTATCCCCCTATAGATGCCCCTCCTGTTATCCCCCTTATAGATGGCCCCCATGTATCCCCCCATAGATGGCCACCATGTAATCCCCCTTATAGTGGCCCCCATGTAATCCCTTATAGAGCCCCATGTTATCCCATTATAGATGGCGGCTATATAATCCCCCTTGTAGATGCCCCAGTATCCTCCTTATAGATGCCCCTCCGTTATCCCCCTTATAGATGCCCCTCCTGTTCTCCCCTTATAGATGCCCCCCATGTATCCCCCTTTTGTTGCCCCCAGTTATACCGCTTATAGATGCCCCCATGTTATCCCCTTTATATATGCCCCCATGTTATCCCCCTTATAGATGCCCCTCCTGTCCCCTTTTGTTGCCCCCTTATAGATGCCCCCTGTCTATCCTTCTTATAGATGCCCCCCATGTATCCCCCTTATAGAGGCCCCCTCCTGCTATCCCCTTATAGATGGCCCCATGTACCCCTTTTTTGTCCCCCCATTTTATCCCCCTTATAGATTGTCCCCCATGTATCCCCCCTTATAGATGCCCCTTATGTTATCCCCTTTTCTGGCCCCATGTTTCCCCTCATAGATATCCCCCCATGTTATCCCATTATAGATGTATCCCCCTTTTGTTGCCCCCATTTTATCCCCCTTATAGATGCCCCCCATGTATCCCCCTTATAGATGCCCCCATGTATCCCCCTTATAGATGCCCCCCACTATGTATCCCCCTATAGATGGCGCCCCCCCCCCTGGGCAAAGCGGATAAGGGGGAAAAAGCCCCTCACCTGCAACTCCTCCCCCGCCATGTCTCTCTTCTGCAGGCTCGGCCCCCGTAGGACGCGCGCCTCCCGGCACCCCGGCTCGGTCCCGTCCACGGCAGCACACAACCCCAGGAGCTCTGTGTGCGCTAGGGATGTTACTTCCGGCTCAGGGGCGCTTGTTGCTCCCTGCGCCGGAAGTACTTTCCCGGTGCACAAGGAGCTTACTGACGCGCATGCTGCCGGAGATGGGCAGCCGGGGAGCGTCGTCATCCGGGGGACCAGCCTTTGTGACCGCAGCAAAACACTGCTGCGGTCACAAGAGGGAGAGGGGCAAAACACGCTTGCGGTCACAAGAGGGGGGGGGCAGTGTGGTGGCAAGGGAGGGCCTTGAGGGCCCCCCCTTAGTGGCAGCCCGATCGCGGCGCGACCGCGGTCGCTACGGCACTGTCCCCCACTAGACACAAGGAAGGGGCAAAGCAGCATTTAAATGCAGCTGTCAACTTTGACAAATGCATTTAAAAGGTACTACACGCACAGCGACGGGACCGTGCCCACTAATTGCCACAGTCCGGGCTGCAGATAGCACCCGGAATCGCGGCGGTTCAGAGCACCCCTCATGAACCCCCACCACCCATGAGGACGTACAGTTACTAAGAGCTATAACTCTTATTTTGCCAGCTTTTTTTTCTCCTTTGGGGAAGGGGGTTCTGGTTTACGTAGTGGACTATACAGTAAAACTGACATATCTTTATTCTATAGGTCGTCCTGAATACAGCGATATGCATTTTATATAGCTTTTCTAGTATTTTACTTTTTTTATTAACAGTAAAACTTTTTTTTTTTGCAAATAGGTGTGATTACAATGTACCACTGTAGTGGCTGCTATGGGGCCGTCGCATTAGGAGGCCCCGTGGATTGCTACTGCAATACACTGGGACCCTGAGTGTCATCATTTGCTGCACCAGGTAGCCAAGCAGGCCTCCAGGTTCTGCAAATCCCTTTAACCGAAAGCACTCCTGACAATAAAAAATTTGCTATGGGCCCAGCCATTTCTATTTATGCCCCTGCTGCTTCTTCTGAATGAGGGGGAGGTAGGAAACCGCTTTTGTGACAGAAGGTAACTTTTTTGCTTAATAAACCTATTACAGAGTTTCTTAAAATGCTTGCACTATAGATATTTATTGATTTTCTAAAAAAAAACATTTAAATTACAGTTACACTTTAACCCTCACCATAGAGACCCCCTTTTAGAATGCTCCCATGACAAATGGTATGGCCAACTTAAGGCTCTGTGCTCTCAGGCACAGAGTGGACCAAGCTATGGGGACCACCTGACTGCTGTTTGGCTGAGGCATACCTCTCCCATAGGGAACACATTAATGTTTGGCCATATGAAACATTTATGTGTATGGGGAGCATGGGAGAGATAACTGCCAAATGATCGCACAGCTGACAGTTATTAAAGTTAGGAGAAGGTTACAGACCCCACTTGCTCTTAAAGCATTGGTCTGGCTGGGTACATATAGCTATAATATAGATGTATGAAGATACAGTAATATATATAAAATGCCTATTATAGTGTATGATATATATATATCTATATCCTCATAAATATATAATATAATATGCAATCAGGAGAGAAAAGAGCGCTGCAACCTCACAGCTATGGCTGACACTAGTGCCTCTTGGCTGCATAAAAAACGTCAGAATTTTGTGTATGAATTGATCAAGCCACACTGCCCCATGTACCGCGTGCAGGTAACTGATACACATGGGTCCTTACACTAAGTCCACACTGTGCCAGTCAGTGACCACCACCCCACAGGCGTGCACAGTCAGGGAAGGGAGGCCATGGAATGGCCCTGCGACCCCCATATCACAGGACCAGACCAAAAATGCCACGCCAGAACCCGGCCAGCACCGCCGGCGGAGAAGGTTGCCCAAACAGCACGAGTCTGGATGAGGTATTGCGCTCACCATAGCTACTGCAGATAGAATGGGACAAACATGAGGAATTAAAAGCATGTGCACTCAGGTGTCTCCTGCTGATTGTGGTCATGTGGGTCTTACCAGGAGGAGTGCAAAAACACTGAGAAAGAAAGCAAAAAACACACACACACACACACAAGGCCACAACAAATCTTTTAGAGCATGGGTCTCCAAACTGCAGCCCTCCAGCTATTGCAAAACCACAATTCCCATCATGCCCAAACAGCTAAAGCTTTTGATTTGGCTGTCCAGGCATGAAGGGAAATGTAGTATTGCAACAGCTGGAGGGCCGCAGTTTGGAGACCCATGTTTTAGAGCAGAGAGGTGGTTGATAGCCAACAAGCTGCCAAGAAGGGGAGGTAAAGAGCAGAATATCGGGAGAAGGAGGCATGTGTGCTAAATAAATGTATTTGCAAAAATATTTAACTTAAAGAGCCCTGCAAGTTTAACTAGGTAAATTGAGATACCCCTTTGGCTATGTCATTATAGTGTTAAGGATGTACAGAGATATCACAGATATCAGCTGTGGAGTGAGGCTATTGGCTGACACGAACTGATCTTTCATGATACTAAATGACCATTTAAATGCTACTGTTAAAACTGACAGCAGCAATTAAATGGCTTTTTAAATGCCGGTGGTCCAGTGGCAGGGGGGGTGATCCATCATAATTACTTGGCCAGATGTCAGAAACATAATGCTGCTGGTCCTGGCTCAACAATTGGTTACTAGGGGCTTTAACATCCCTTAGTAATTTAGCACAGATTACATAGATCGTATCAGAACATATGTGCTGCATTGATCTCTATGGGCATCAATTAGTGCAAAAATTAAAAGCTTTTTAATTAATAAAAAAAAATCACATCCCTTATCCCCTAAACGACCCTGGGCGTGCCCGTACGTCCTGGGCCGCCTAGGGTACTTCTTTGCGGCGCGGCATAGCAGCCCCGTATACAGGTACAGACGTAAGAACGGGGCTTTTGGATAACATTGGTTTCATGTTCTGTCCGCAATTGCCTGCCCGCAATTGCGGACAGAACAACAGATGTGTGAATTAGGCCTCAGAGTAATACCCCTATTCCATGGAACGATTATCGTTCATAAACTCACTCCAACGACCGCTCGTTAGCGATCACTAAAACTATTTTTTTTGCGAACGATAACACATAACGTGTACCATAACATGTATATAATATATATATAATCAATATATGTAGTGTAACGATTATTTTGCGGTCGTTACATGGTCGTTTAAAACGTTCGCCGGGGTGATCATGACCATACGACACACCTACTTTTTTAAAACCTTTTTACGAACGACTGAAAGATTTCTATTTTACAAACCGATTAGCGAATTAACCTTCAAAGACCAACGACTTTTTTCGACATGCTGAAAAACTATTTTGAACGACAGTATAACGATTTCGCCTTTGACGTTTGCTCGTTTACACCAATTCCACGAAGCGATTATCGTTAACGAGCGGTCGTTGGAGCAAGTTATTAACGATAATCATTCCGTGGAATAGGGCCTTAACACAAATTTTTACACTACAGTTGTGTGAACAGGTTTGAAGACACCAGTTTTGCCTTTCTTATCAAATAGGTTTGTTTGTGTTTTTGTGCATCCTTTAGGAGTCCCATCTTCTTATCAACATGTACCATCCTATTTTTCTTCATTTGCACATTGTAATAAGATTATAAAGAACAGAGACATACTGTCTAGTTGCTCACACATACCCTATTTAAGGGCCCTATTCCACAGTAACGATAATCGGCCGGATCGGCCCCATTTGGCCCGATTCGCCGATTATGTTTGGTCAAATAGAGAGAACGATCAGCCGATGATCGTGTCATCGGCTGATCGTTCATTTAGGGCCAGACCTAAAATCATTGTTCCCCACCTGCGCATCGCTACGGTTGAATAGCGTGCGCGGCGGGCTACCGACGATTTGACAGGCTGCAGCATCATACATTACCTGTCAGGTCTTCTCCGCGCTGTCTTCATCCCCGGGTCCTGGCCGCTCTATCTTCAGAATAGCCGGTCAGCTGACGGAGCGCTCAGCCAATCAGATAGGCCGGGACCGCCGCGGCCTGTGATTCGCTGAGTTTGGCGCAAAGCTGACATCGGTAATGATGTCCTTGCAGCCCTCGCTCAATGATCATCGGGCCGTGGAATAGGCCCAGTAAACGAGAGGCGATCTAGCAGATCGCCGCTCGTTTACATCGTTGATCGGGCCCTCCTTGGCCGTGGAATAGGACCCTAACACTCTCAGATAAATGTCTTTGACAATTAGGGGGGATCTTTTGATGTGAGATACACTATAAACAAATTACAGTTTTGTATCCTGGTGAAGCAATTCCAAGCACCAATCACTCACCATTATGGCCATCCACATAATGAGCATGCTTATTATTTATGACCTGGTTTTTCAAAATATGGTTTTTTCCATCTGTTTACTGGCTGTTTTATTTTAACTATTTTACTGTGTGTGAACCTAACCTTATACTGTCTGAGAGCATAATATGACAGATAGCGATGCAGAGCTCTATCATATAACAGTTATATGATCTTGAGGTCAAAAAGTAGGATATATTAGGCAACAATCTGTCGTCAGATCTGTAGGTGGAATAGGGCCTTTGGGTCCATTTACATATAAAGATTATCCTACAGATTATCTGCCAAAGATTTGAAGCCAAGGCAGAAACAGACTATAAACAGGGATCAGGTCATAAAGGAAAGCCTGAGATTTCTCCTCTTTTCAAATCCACTCCGGGCATTGGCTTCAAATCTTTGGCAGATAATCTGTCAGATAATCTTTCTGTGTAAATGGACCCTAAGTATCTGAGCGACAAGGGGTAATTTTGAGCCTGGGCATCTCCAAAATTGCAGGCCTTGTGGAGTTTCTGGTGTACAGCAGATACAAAGGTGGTTTAGCAATTATTAATTCATTTATCTATTTATTTTACCCGTTTCCTTTCATTGTACAACTTGAGGTGTGGAGGAATAAATTGGAATATAAGCCGATGGAAGGACTGTAGTTGACCATTATGAACATCAGGTCGATGAGGCCCTTCCTTGAGCTTAGTAAAATAGTTTGGAATGGATGGCCTGGGCGGAAATCCCTGTGTTCCGGGTTTGGAATTACTGAGTGTGATGGCTTCTTCTAGGAAGGTCAAGTTGCTTCTGGGTTAGGGGCAGATTGGCTAAAGAAAGAGCCCTAAATGCATGGATATACCAGGCTGATAAGTGACAGAGTATATCTCCGTAATGTATAATTTCATTATTTATAATAGTATAATTTACTTATTTATAATTATTGTAAGATTTTTTTTGTATGGGTAGAGTGAAGGCCGGCTGATCTTAACAGTGGATATGGAAGTAATGTATATACTAGTTAAATGGAGCTATAGTGCGAGTTGTGCGGCCACTCGAGTCTGGATTCCACTGTTGATACATGTAAATTAGTGGTGTAACAAATGGGAAATAGTAAAGGAGTAACAACAAGTCCTTTGTTAAAAAGGGGTGGATTGAGCTCCCTGGCGAAGTCCCCTCCGAACATAACAATGTATTGTTAAAGGGGTAGAATAAACATGAAGATATAATGTATGGTAATCATCCAAACTGGGAAAAGTAAATGAAATATGGACTTTATGGGGTATGATGCGAAGAGTCGAGAGACAAAAACAGAGACCCCCCCATGCTTTTTTTCTTCTGCTGAATCCCAGAAAAACAGTATAGACCCTAAATGCCACTATACCATATACATTCAAGAAATGGACTGAAATAGTCACCAGTAGACTGGCCCATTAAAATGAACAGACTCACCAGGAACATGCCACAGTGTACAATGGTATCACTTAATGACAGGTTGCTGATGTATACCTCTGATGTACCCTTGAAATACTGTGTGAACCCTTCCTAAAATAAACTGACATCCTAAAAAAGACTGCTCAGTTATCTAAATTCTATAACAACTCTTCATTTTCCACATTTAAGTGTCTGATTTAAAGTTTTGTGGGAATTCTTAAATAGAAACAGTGGGGGGCTTTAGTACGCAAAATGCCAATGTAGTACATGGTATGCACAAAACGGATGTGTTTTAGTAACTTTTTACAGCTATCTCAAAATTTTGAAAAGTGTCCAGAAAAAAACTGTTGTATTTGGAGTAAAAAAAGACACCAAATTTACTAAAGACTTTGCCATTTTTTTGCACAAAACATAAATAAACCAGGGATGGGGAACCCTCCACCCTCCAGCCATTGCAAAACTACAACAGCCTTTGGCTGTCCAGGCATGATAGGAATTGTAGTTTTGCAACAGCTGGAGGGCCAAAGGTTCCCCATCCCTGGTATAAACATAGGCCATCCATAAGCTGTCTTCACACATTGTCGTTTTGCAATCTTTCGCTGTCAAAATGAGACCTTACAAAAATACTATCGAAAAGGGAATTTATCACCTGGATGTTCTTTTACTGATTACAATTAAGTACTAAAGGTTGTTCCTTTATTCTAATCTGTCTCTATTATCTGACTGTAAGCAAGCCTCATAGACATAGACCACAATAGACAAAAGGTCCTATCACACTAAAAGATTATCAGCCTTACTTGACTGATTACCAGCCGTTGAGGCCAATAATCCATTAGTAGAAAAAACAAAGGGCGACAGCGCTCCATGGCGAGGATCAGAAGGAAAGGTGCAAAGGGGTTAGGGTGCACAGCAACCCTCACTGAATGGTTGTGCAAAGGGAGCACAACACTCTGCAGCGTATACATCAAGGACCGCAGCCACTCCCGATATCCAAAAGGAAACAAAGATACAAACAACCTCCAACTCCAGACTACACGGATTATGGGGCGCAGGTCCTTGAGATCGAGACACAGTGAGTAATAAAATGTTTTATTGTGGAGACTCAACGCGTCGGAACCGCACCGGTTCCTTTTCAAGAGTCATGATACTGACAAAACAAAACAGCAAATATATCACAACCAAATGACATCAAAAGGGGGAGGGGAACTCAAGAACCTCCCACTCAATCAACAGAGAACCTGTGCCAATAAGGAAGGCATATAGCCATAACTACATTACATAAAATACAACAATATATAAGAAAGCTATAAAAAGATATATACCTATATATATATATATATATATATATATAAATAATAAATAATGTATATAAAATATATATATATATGTATGAAACAAGTATATAAAATTAAAATATAACTTCGTATTCTAATGTCTCATTTAAGCATCTGGTGACAAAGAGCAAGTTTAAAAATCCAATACGATTCCCTATTATCATTAATAGGGAATCGTATTGGATTTTTAACTCTGCTCTTTGTCACCAGATGGCTTAAATGAGACATTAGAAAATACGAAGTTATAATTTTAATTTTATATACTTGTTTCATACATATATATATATATTTTATATACATATATATATATATATATATATATATATATATATATATATATATATACTTTTTATAACTCTTTCTTATATATTGTGTATTTATGTAATTAGTATATGGCTATTGCCTTCCTTTATGGTGTCACAGGTGTCTGGTGATTGAAGTGGGAGGTTCTTGAGTTCCCCTCCCCCTTTTGATGTCATTTTGGTTTATGATATATATTGCGTTTTGTTTGTCAGTATCATGACTCTTGAGAAAGGAAACGGTGCAGTTCCGAACGCGTTGAGTCTCCACAATAAAACATTTTATTACTCACGTGCCTGATCTCAGTTCGACCTGCGCCCCATAATCCGTTGTAGTCTGGAGTGGAGGTTGTTGTATCTAATAATCCATTAGTGTAATAGGACATGTTTCAACATGCTAAAAAGCACAATTTGTGCAGCGACGTTTGCTGCACGGCGCTCCATGCAATAGGGGCAGCAGCAGCTGATCGCTCAGGCGGCCCCTCCCACTGTCCCTGCGGCTGCTCCCACTCGCTGTCTGTGTGTGTGGTAGCACAGGCAGCAAGCAAGGAAAGAGGGGGAAGCAAGCCCTGAACTGACAGGTTGGCGCTCCTTTCCCCTTGATTATTGTGCCATGAAGTACTACCTAAAGTCTGTCCCTTGAGATGAATGGGTGCTGGGAGCCACTATCGTCTACTAATGCTATCTATCTACTGGTGTGACCTGACGCTGTAAAATGTATAGATCACTTTACAGCAGCTCCTCTTATCACCACACACAGAACAGGAAGTTGCAGTTTTGGCCCCAGAGGTGAGAATGAAACCTGCAAGATAACAGGATTACTTATATTTATGTAATCCGGGGGACCTGAAGTCATTTCTCCCCACCTGGGGAGTGTCAGAAGCGAATGCTAAACAAAGGAGTAGAGAAGAATAAAACATTAACGGTGCAACAAACATTATAAAACAGTGAGAGATTAAAATTGAAAATTAGAAATACATCACTAAAATACTTAACAAATATGTTAACCCTTTGAGGACCAGGCCCACAATGACCCAGTGGACCGCGCAAATTTTGATCTTTGCGCTTTCGTTTTCCCTCCCCCCTTCTAAGAACTCTAGCACTTTCAGTTTTCTATCTACAAGGCCATGTAATGGTTGTTTGTTACAGGAATAGTTGTACTTTGTAATGGCATCTTTCATTTTACCATTACATGTATGACGGAATTCCAAATATATTATTTATGAAGATATAAATAGGTGAAATCGTAAAAAAGAATGCAATATGGTACCGTTTTGGGGTTCCTGTGTCTACGTAATGCACTATATGGTAAAAGCAACATGATACCATTATTCTATAGGTCAGCCCAAACACAACCATATGCAGGTTTACACAGATTCTCTAATGTTATACATATTTTTTTAATGAAATCCTTTTTTTTTGCAATTAAATATTAATAAAATGGGCCTATTGTGACACTTATAACAGTTTTATTTTTTCACCTACAGGGCTGTATGGGGTGTCATTTTTTCTGCCATGATCTCTAGTTTTTATTAATACCATATTTGTGAAGATCGAACGTTTTGATCACTTTTTATAAATTTTTTTATATATATAATGTAACATAAAATCGGTAATCCGCGCATTTTTTCCCTCTTTTCGTGTATGCCGTTCACTGTTCGCAATGACACTTGTTATATTTTAATAGATCTGACAATTACGCACGCTACGGTATATTACATGTTTATTATTTTTATATGTTTATTTATATAATGGGAAGGGGGGTGATTTAAACTTTTATTGGGGAGGGTTTTGGGGCAGTGTGTTAGTGATTTTTAACTTTTTTTTTTTTACACATTTTAAGTCCCTTTGGGGGACTTGTACATACATAACTTTGATTGCAGACACTGATCATGCTATGCCATAGGCATAGCATTGATCAGTGTTTTGGCGCTCTGCTCATTGAGCCTGCCTGTGCAGGCTCAGTGACCAGAGCGCCGATCGGACCGCACAGAGGCAGGTGAGAGACCTTCGGTGGTCCGTTTTACCAATCGGGACCCGCCGCGGCCGTTTAAGGAGTTATTGTCACGCTGCAGCGCGATTGCTGCAGCGTGTCTGTAACGGTGAGGTGCCGGCTGCTAATTGCAGCCGGCCCCCACCTGCTATGAAGCGCGCTCCGCTCCGGAGCGCGCTTCATAGCTCAGGACGTACCGGTACGTCCAGGGTCGTCTGGGGACAGACTTCCAGGACATACCAATACGTCCTAGGTCGCCTAGGGGTTAAACATAAAAACATTAAATACTTTTCTGATGACACCTTCCCTTTTACTCCTCCAAAAAACTATAGTGTGTCTGTCTCAATTTACATGCTTATTCAGCTAAATGTGCACATGCAAGGACAGATGTTGGTGTTGGACAAGATAGGCTGGTTCCTAATCTACATTACAATTCACTTCAAAGGTATTCAGTGAGGCTGTGGTCAGGGCTCTGTGTTCTACCACATCAAACTGGTAAAACTACTTCTTTATGGGGCTCACCTTGTGTATAGAGACACAGTTATGCTAGAGCAGGGAAGGGCCTTAGTTTTCAAGAAAGTTGAAGGCATAAAATTGTCTAAATGTTTCTGTATGTTGTAACATTGAAGAGGGTTATGTGGACAGTTCAACAAATACTGTGGTGCCTTGGATTACAAGCATAATTCTTTCCGGGACCGTGCTTGTAATCTAAATCACTCTTAAACCCAAAAAAATTTCCCATAAGAAATCATTGAAATGCAGACAATTGGTTCCACACCCCCAAAAAATTATTTTTTTTATTCTGAATAACAGGTAAAACAAATGGAACAAACATTTAGAAACAGCTGAATATGTCATATTATAACATACCGTACAGTATAGCAATCAGCATTTGGTATATAATCCCTTGTTTCTTCAGCCTGTTTTGCAAAACCTCAGTTTGGAGCCTCAGTTGCGAGTCTCAAAACACGGGATAGCCCGATATCATTAGCCTGTTGCCACGGGGTGCCTCCATGATAGGGAGAGCACCACACCACCCTGATAAATAACCCCTTAAGTCCCACTCAGGGTGGTGTGGTGCTCTCCTATCATGGAGGCACCCCGTGGCAACAGGCTAGTGATATCTGGCTATCCCGTTTTGAGACTCACAACTGAGGCTCCACGGACTCCTGTTTTGCATATTTAAATTTTTGGGGGCATCAGTGGAGACTCTTGATTGAGTACTTCATTAGAATTTTTTTCACTGTTCTCCTTGAGTTCAGTGATAACTGTGTTTTGTTGGTCGATTTGCTATTGCCCCAACTAGCCAGAATCCTACTCCACACTGACAAGGGGCAAAAACCCTGAAACGGCTGTCTGTGGATGGAAGCCTGCCTTGGCAAGCCCTTGTCATGATCGCAATACTCGCACCTTGAGTTAGACATTGACAAAAAGGGGCCACCCTGGTGTTTCCCTATTTATGTTCCAATGCTCGCAACCGAGTGGGACTTAAGGGGCTATTTATCAGGGTGGTGTGGTGCTTCCATATCAGTGATAACTGTGTTTTGTTCAGCCTGTTTCGGCATAAAAGGACGGCCAAAAATAAATTTTTTGATATGTTGTTATACAAATTTGAATGTACATTAATTATGGGAAATGCACATATAGGGCTATTTCCCTTAATTTAGTAGATCAGGAAGTGTTAGAATTCTCTCAGATACAGTGACGTCACGACGAAAGGTGTAATTCCAATGGAGTGTCCAGCAGGGGGCGCTCTATATGTAGAAGTCTATGGGACTTTATTGTTTCTATAGATGTCTATGTAATGTAATGTAGTGTATAGTATACTTTATTGAATGAATACATCTATGGAATACTTTGGAAAGCAAGTGTACTTGCTCCCCAAAGTATTGCATAAATGTATTCAATCATTACATTAGGATATCACAGTAAGCCCGCCGATCCGCCGCATTCCCGCCGATCCGGACTATATACACTGAACTACAGCTCCCATCATCTGCTCATAGTATGAGCAGGTGATGGAAGCTGTGGCTGGGTTATGGCTATGATTGCCTACCGCCGCTGATGCCACTGCTTATGCCGCCGGGCACAGGGGGAGCCGCTCAGTACACAGGAGCACTCCTCCCTCCTCCTCCTTCCGGATCCTGGGAACCTCCCCCCTATCCTAGGGCTGACTCCCCGCCTGGCCACCGCTCTCCCCCCACACATACCGGCTCCCGATACATCAGTGCGGACACCAGGAAGCATCAGGGACTGGTATGTGTGGGGGGAGATCGGCGGCCAGGCGGGGAGTCAGCCCTGGGATAGGGGGGAGGTTCCCAGGATCCCGGAAGGAGGGAGGAGGGGGGAGCGATCCTGTGTACTGAGCGGCTCCCCCCTGCGCCCGGCGGCATAAACAGTGGCAACAGCGGCGGCAGGCAAGTCATAGCCATAACCCAGCTACACCTCCCATCAACTGCTCATACTATGAGCAGATGATGGGAGCTGTAGTTCAGTGTATATAGTCCGGATCGGCGGGCGGCGGCAGATCGGCACTTTTAATAAGTAACAACATATTAAAAATTTATTTTGGCCGGACTTCTCCTTTAATGCCCGGGCCTATTTATCAATTCTGACCTGTCTCTCTTTATGTAGTGATAACTCTGCGGTGCTTTTAACCATTGCGGTTATTCTGAGACTGTTTTTTCGTGACATATTCCTCTCCTCTTTATGTTTGTGGTATACTTTGGTTGATACACTCAGTAGTTTTTTGTAATAGTCACATTTGCGCAAAAATTTGAAAAAATTTACATTTCTTTATATTCAAAACTCTCTTTTCCTAAGAAAGATAGTCATGCCACATGAATTAATTATTAATGCAACATCTACAACATGTTTGCTTTATGGTGACGTCATTTGGTGAACGTCCTTTTTCTTGTTAGGATGTTAGAGGGCTTTGCAGCGATTTTTCAAATTTTCATGAAAATTTCAGCTCTGATTTTATTAGGGACCAGTTCAGTTCTGAAGTGGATTTGTGGGGCCTGTATGTTAGTTACCCACATAAATCCCTCCACTGTAAAAACTGCACCCCTTAAAGTATTCAAAGTAACATTTCATAAGTTTATTAACCCTTTAGGTGTTTCGCTGAAATTTAAACAAGTTGGAGGGGAAATTTAAATTTTTTATTATTTTGGTAGATATTCTATTTTAATAATTTTTTTCCTCTTATACTGCAAATACTTACTGAGAAATACCACTCACAATTTATTCCCTTTATTCCAGTGTTTCAAGAAATCCCCCATATGCGGCCGCAGGGCGTCACCTGACTCAACCACAGGCCGCAGACATGACCTGGTGGGGCCTTTTTTTAATTTCAGGTTTTTTTTTAGCCTCTACACCATGTCACAGAGGCCTTGGGGTGCCAAAATATTTGTGTAAGACAAGTTGACGTTTCCATCGGTACCATTCAGGGGACATGTGACACCCTAATCATTTTTATAAAATTTTTTATGAGGTGGTATGAATAAAAAACACAATTTAGCAGCAGTTTTTCACCATTTTTTGTACGCTGTTTACTATACCTTACAAATGACATGTTATCGTTATTCGTCAGGTTGGTACGATTACAGCTATATCCATTTTATATAGCTTTTGTTATAGTTTATGGCATTTATACTATACTGTTTGTGTGTTGCATATTGTAAGAGCAGCAATATTTAAATTTTTTCGCCAATGGAGTTATGTGAGGGCTTTTTTTTTGTGGCATAAGCTGACGTTTTTAGTGGTACACCTTTTGAGTACATGTGATGTTTTGATAGCTTTTATCTATATTTTTAGGGGGTGGGATTAACAAAAATTTGTAATTTTTATTAGTGTATTATTTTTTTTTGCGGCGTTCATCGGACGGGATAATTAATGTAACGGGTTAATAGACGGGGTCATTACGGACGCGGGGATACAAAATATGTATCTCATTTATAGGAGATCATTTATAAAAGGGGATGAGAAACGTGTATATTTATTTATTATATTATTTTATTTATTTATTGTGTATTTATTTATTTGTGTAGTATGTATGTGTTTGTGTTTTAATTTCACTTTGTGTAGGTTATGTTTGATGTTTATGTTTTTTGCATAACGGATTGCACTGTTCATTGCAGTTTTTTGACTTCCATTAACACTTTGCACGGATAACTGACTATACGTTAACGGATCCGTAAACGATGCTGAGCAGTGTGCTAGTCATGATCAGCTGTAGTATTATAGAGAATGATTGAGCTGTCAGAATCAGACAGCTCATTCATTGATCAGACCCCTGCCTTAGTGCAGGGGCCTGATCGGTCTCCTCCATAGCAGCCCAGACGGGGAAGCAGTGTCTGGGTTGCTATCGTAACCCCCCTGAAGCCGTGCAGTGGGTGAAGGGGGGACGGAGGAAGCGGATCTCCCTCCGGCTGCTTCATAGACACTGCGGTCAGCCCGACCGCGGTGTCTATGGGGTTAACTGCCCGGGGGGTGCGCGGCTTCCTTCCAGGCAGGGGCAGCTGGAAGAGGCTGTGTGACACAGCCTCCTTCTGCTGCCCCGATCGCCGCTAGGGACAGAGGGGGGGGAGGCAGGGAGAGCATGACGTTCCGGGAACATCATTTTGAGGGAAGTACCTGCATCCCATGACATTTCCAGAACGTCATATTGCGGCAAGGGGATAATGTATAGTAAGTGCATAAACCAGAAGAAACAGCAGCAGTTTGTAGATACAGGATGGAGCTGTATATCCCTATAATGCAGTAGCGTACTACAACAGGCTAGAATAGAGAAGGGCTGCTGTCAGAGGTCTGTGTGGTCACATGACAGCAATGGGGAAGGGGTGTGAGTTCAACATGGACCAATCAGGAAGGGACAATCACAGAACTCTGCAGGAGGACAGTGACAGAAACTTTCTATACAGCAGTGTCTATAGCTTAGTGTAAGTGCAGGCAGATTATAGCAGGAATGTAGAGGATAGGAAACACAAGGGCTGACAAAGACTGCAGGAAAGAATGAGCAGGGTATAGGGTGAGCACAGTATGGCAGCACTCTGTCTAGGGAGAGAGGGGTTAAAGCTATAAAGAGTCCTGTCCCTGGTGCAAGCCCCAGCCTGAAGTGGATCTGCTATGATTTGGAAGGTGAGGGAGACTTCCTAGGTAAACGTACAGGGATGTAGACCAAACTATGCAGACCATGCCTCACTCCTGCCCCCCCCCCATTCAGTACAGGGAGCTCTTAAACCAAGTTACAATTTTGAAAAACTGTGAGCCTCTTGTAAAATGTTCTCAATCCAAATTACTCTTAAACCAAGGTACCACTGTATATATATATATATATATATATATATATATATATATATTATATACAGAGAGAGAGAGAGAGTATAATATGATAAAATGGAAGTGGTGCTGATATCACCTTACTGTTTGTGGCATATTAGTACATGGGAGGGGGAAAATATTTGAGGCTGGGTGACGCCCATGTCGGCCAGCTGAAAGTTGCCATTTTGAATTTGCCATTTGAAACATCAAAAACATAGAGAATTGCACACGAAAAACAATGGTGTGCTCATTCTTTTATTGACACATTTTGTTATTGTTACAGCCATTGACGTGTTTCAGAGATTAACAAACGAGAAGAGAACAGACGTGTTGATTGTCTAGTGATTGCAGTGCCTGGATCATTGCAGCAGACTTCAATGCAAGAAACCCTACAAGACCACCCATCTACCATGCCACAGTTAGCAAACTGCTCGCCAAATTTCATGCTACTGGTTCGGTGTTGAATAAGCTGAAATCTGAAAACTGTCACCAATGACCAAACCAAATTTCTATGTGATAATGTGTTTCCCTCTCTGTGCTGCACTAGTAGCAGGTACAAACCCTAAGTTATCAGATCCGAACGTTCCTCAATTAAATTTCCTGGGAAGAGGATTGGCCCCCAAGGTCTCCAGATCTCACTCCCTTGGACTTCTATCCATTTGAAGATTATGGTGTACTTCGTGAAGATCCAGTGTGTGGGGCACCTAAAACAATGGATACAGGAGGCCTGTAGTAGCATTTCTTCTGTGGTACTGCTCTCAGTGTGTCAAGAGTAGAAGAGAATCGTGTTGACAATGCAACACAATGATTGGTAGCACAAATGTTGCTAATGATCGTCATCAGAGAAGGGGGCACTTCTGGGTCCTGAGTGATGTGCCAACGCACATAACGTAACTATGGATAGAGGGGAATGCAAAGATCACAAATCACACAAAGAAAGAACAAAATCACACAAGAATCGTCAATGGAAATCAAATTGATTAACAAATGGAGGCCTGGATTTGAAGTCACACACAAAATTAAAGTGGAAAAACACACTACAGGCCGATCCAACTTTGATATAATGTCCTTAAAACAAGTCAAAATGAGGCTCAGTATTGTGTGTGGCCTCCATGTTCCTGTATGACCTCCCTACAATGCCTGGGCATGCTCTTGATGGGGTGGCGGATGGTCTCCTGAGAGATCAGACCTAGACTAAAGCATCTGCCAATTCCTGGACAGTCTGTGTTCCAACGTGACGTTGGTGGATGAAGCGAGACATGATATCCCAAATGTGCTCAATCGGATTCAGGTCTGGGGAACGGGCGGGCCAGTCCATAGCTTCAATGCCTTCATCTTGCAGGAACTGCTGACACACTTCAACCACATGAGGTCTAGCATTGTCCTGCATTAAGGGGGTACCAAGGGCCAACTGCACCAGCAAATGGTCTCACAAGGGGTCTCAGGATCTCATTTCGGTACCCTGTAGTCTAGCCTTTACCCCACTTTTATATTATAAACTGGTGCAATTAGCAGTGTATCATTTGCTCTTGGGATCTAAGGATGATTTGAATGCCCTGTGCTATTTACAGATTGCTCTGAAGCACCTTTGACTTGTCTAGTCTCATGGAAGTTTTTACAAATGGCTTTTAACATGTTTATTTAAAGCATATATCCACTACTGAAAATCCTTTTCCAGCTTACATTTAGAATCACCTCAAAAATGGTAGCAAATCTGAGCCCATAGCGGCTTTCTTAATTCTGTAGGCTTTACCATTGAAATCTTCTTTCTTTTTATGCATAAAGCTTTTTTTTCACAATATACATTTTTTGAAGAGAAATCCTTAAACTATGCATTACATAGTAATCTAAGAAAAAATTAATTTTCCTTTTGCACCATAGATGGTCAGCTAAGATTTTATGGGTATGTATAAGAGGGTTGTCTGTCTCCGATGACATCAGTAAAACTATAAAATGTGCTATGAAAAAGGTAAGTATGTAGAAAAATGTATGGATATGTTCATACTGCACTCAGGAAACATGTTCAGTTTATGTGCCAACAGCAAAAGTAGCCATATGCCTCCCTAGAGAGGCATTTTGGCCTATTCGTGGCATGATGTAATGGCATACCATTTTCTTTTGCAACTTGACCAATGGTCAACGTTTGCGACACTATGGCTTAACAGTGGCATAAATCTGTGGTATAAATTGTGGAATACAGAAACAACGGAATCTCCAGCTCCATAACACATAAAACTATTTATTTTTCATAGCTAAAATACTGTACAAGCAGATTATAAAAATGTAACAGATACCCTGACACATTTTTATCTATTACAGTTTGTAATCATGCTACATAAACGTGTTGGAGTTTCTGCAATGTTTTTATCATCTACTTGTACAGCATTTTAGCTATGAAGGAAAGAGTTAGATTTATCTAACTATTTAGCTAATAGTTAGATTTTATCTAACTATTAGATTTATCTAATTTATTTATAGAGCCCAGATTTATCAAACGAGCTGTGATTGGCTGCTACAGCTCACACAAGTTTCTATTCTATACTGTTTCATAATTCTGGGCTATTGTTCTTAAATAATCTGGAGATGGGGACCTTTTCCTTTTTACTGCTACTACACAGACCGGGAATTAGCCCAACCAGTGTCCAACGTGCTTTGGTTAAAAGTTGTATCTATTCCATAGAGTTATACATTGTGTTCATATCCTTGACTTCTATCTCAGTCTCCTCAGCTTCCTCTAGATCAGTGCTTCTCAAACTTTTTCTACAGGAGCCTCGCCCAACAGACTTAATGATGCCTAGGCCTCACTAGAAAGGTCAAGAGAATGCTGGAGCCTCACCATCTATGGTGGAAGTCCATACACATATAAAAACTATTGCTCAGTCTACCCTTTTATTTGTCTCCTAAACTCTGTATAACAATAAATAAGTACAAAATTAGTCAATGTTCCTAAACCAGAGATTGATGCAGTCTGGAAAAGGACTGTGCAGCTTACAATCACTTTTGTAAAAATTGCCTCACCAGCAACTAGTGCGGGGGGACTCACTTGTGAGGCCCACCTCACAGTTTGAGAAGCCCTGCTTTAGATCATACCTGGGCAACATATGGCCAGCAGGCAACATCCGGCCCGCTAACCGTTTCTGCCTGGCCCGTGTCCCTCTTTCAGAATCCCTAGAAGCCACGGACGCTCAGCTTCTAGGGATGCCTGCTACTATGTTTAGCGTGCTCACTGCAGTGTAAGTGAGCTGAACATAAGGGTGAGGATAGAGCAGTAGGACCTGTCAGTGCTTCGTGCCCGCAGCGTATGAGCAGCCAGGATGCGATCTCTCCAGCAGATGCAATAATATGACGTCATCACGTCTGCTGGAGGATCCATCCCGCGGCTGACAGACACTGGAGCTAGAAGATGGAGGGTCATGCTGCTTTCCTGCAATAGATGAGTATCATATGTTTGCTTTTTATGTTGGAGCAGGGGGCATTATTACTGTGGGTGGGGGGCTGTACACAGCAGGGGGCAATATTACTGTGGGGGGCTGTATAAAACAGGGACATTATTACTATGGGTGGTGGGGGGTGTATAGCGGGGAATTGTTACTATGGGTGGGGGATGCATAGCATCATGACTGGCATTATGACTGTGGGGGTGCTGTATACAACAGGGGATCATAACTATTATATGGGGGTGCATCATTACTGTGTAAGAAGCATTATAAGTATGTGAGGGGCACAGCAGGGGAAATTATTGCTATATTGGGGGGCATTGAAGGGGATATTATTGCTATATGGGGCTACCCACATACCTACTTAATTTACTGTGCATGACACAAAACAGCAAAATTACTACTGTATGGGACCATATATGTAGATAAAAGAGAAATAAGTTGAAGGAAAAGTGCGGAGTCTAAGATGTTTGTCTGGCAGGTTCTGAAGAGGCTAATTGTAGCTGGAATAAATCATTATGGAGATGGAGGGAAAAGGGAAAGTGATGCCTTGGAACAAACATCCCCCCTCCCCCCCGCCATTCCCACCGACCAGTCTGGGCCTTGAAAACTGTGTCAATATCTCAGGTGGCCACATGAAAAAATTAACTGCCCACCTCTGCTCTAGATGCTGCTGTTTTTGTAGTCTCTCCTATCAGAGGTCTCTCATCAGTGTATCCCCAGCAGTGTAACCCCCCTGTCTCTTCCAGAGCTGCACTGCCTCACAATCTGTGCTCCATCACCTGGGCTCTATGCCTCATAGTCTCCTACCTACTCTTAACCATGTCTCTTCCCAGGGGCGTAGCTAGGATTCATGGGGCCCCATAGCAAAAAATTTTAAGGGCCCCCCTCCCCTACGCACAACACAAAGCAATGCATATATATATATATTTACATTTACAGTGTATGCTCTTATGGCCAGAGACAGAATCCTGGCTGCAGCCACTAGAGTGACTGGCAGAGCAGAGAGCCAATGGCTGCTTGCTATGACAGTCCACTGTTTTTACCTAAAAGGGCCCATTAAGAGCCCTTATGATTAAATACATAGGTGCAGGAGACTACCTTCTGTTTAACACCTTATGTACTGCAGTGTGTAAGTGACCCAGTGTTCAGAAGACAAGGAGATATATGCTTTACTGCTCGTGCACTGATAACCCCTGACCTCTGGAGGAGTTCTGCACATTTTCCTTTCCTACTTGATTGCGCAGCGCAGTAAAGCAGAGATCTTTTTTTTTTAAGTAAATATTGGGTCACTTACACACTGCAGTACATAGGAGGTAAAGCAGAAGGACACACACGGTTACCTTCTCCCCCGGGTCCCCCTCCTGCATGGGCCCCATAGCAACTGCCTACCCTGCCTCTATGGTAGCTACGCCTCTGTCTCTTCCCCACTGCAACTATAATCTGTCAGCAGCATGTCTAGGAATACTAAGTGCAATCAAACATATCATTTAGTAATATATTACAACCTGGTAAACAGTTAAAAAGGCTTACAAACTTCAGTAACATCTCAAACATAGTACAGAAATGATGGCTGTCTAATGATAATGATGGATGCAAGTAATGATTATTTAGGGTCAATGCATTATGAATCCACAGTGGGAACCAGTCTAAATCATGCCCTTATAAAATAGGGTAAATATCCCAGACTCTTGACAAAACAAAGACAAAACAGTCAGTGTCTCGCAAATTCTGCTAGTAGCTTGCACTTGAAGCAGCATACATATTTAAATTGTTTCCCCAGACTTCAATAGATGCTATATAAATATTATACTAAGCTGCCCCATGTGGCTGCAGAAGACTTCAAACATATGCCCCTATACAGCCATAATGTTGAATTTTCCTCCATTACCCACCAATTGAAATTAGCAGGATCACTAATGCATGTTTGCATGAAGTGGGGGCAAGTAAGAAGACATAGAGATGCATGGTTCTTTCTCTTCTCACGGTAGAATGTACATGGAGTCCAGGCAGCGTGTGGGCACTTCCTCTTTAACCCCACCAGATTCCCACTCGCTTTGCCAAAAAGTAAGGAAGAGAGTACAGCTGGCCTGTACCACTCTAGGCAAATATGGCCCCCTGCTTTTAGTGGATCTACTATGTCAGGTGCTTTGCACACAGCACAGCAAAAAAATTCAGCTGGTCAGAGTTAAGCGGGTGAAGAAGTATTACCTGTTTACCTTTGTGATATGCTAACCAGTGGGGGCTCAGACGTAAGACACCAATGGCTATTACCACTGAGGACCAAAGTAAAGGCAAGAACAATGATCACTTCTGCCATTGGCCAGAGGGAACGATTGTCAGGGAAGCAGCATATGTGTGAGAACTACCCACACTGTTTTTATGTACGGACAACGGCCATTGTTTGGCGCTCAAAAACAATGGCCGTTGTAGTGATTGTCAAACAACGGCTATTTTTGCACTGAAAATTGCACTACGGCTGGAAATTATTGACATGTCAATTATTTTGCCGGCTGTATCAAACAACGGACATTGTTTAATACATTGTGTGAACACCAACTGTTGTTTACATTGACTTCAAAGCAACACATTTCACTATGAAGAGAACGACCGTTATTTTAATTGAAAACAACAGCCGTCTTTTCACAAGATGTACGTTGTGGTGAACATAGCCTACAAACAAAAAAACATGAGATTGAAAACCCTTTTAACCCTTAGGGGACACAGCCAGTTTTCATTTTTTGCACTTTCGTTTTTTCCTCCTCGTGTATATAAGGCATAAGCGCATGCATTTTTCCACCTAGAGACCCAGATGAGCCCTATATTTTTTGCGCCACTAATTGTACTGTGCAAAGGCAGATGTAATTTTTGCCTAAAATATGCCGTGAAACCAGAAAAAAATTATATGGGTGGTGAAATTGAAAAAAAATGCAATTATCTAATTTGGGGGGGGGGGTTGTTTTTACGCTGTTCGTCCTAGGGTAAAACTGACTTGTTATACATGTTCCTCATGTTGTTATAATTACACCGATATGTAACTTGTATCCCTTTTTTTTTTGTTTGATGGCTTTTAATCCTTAGGCGACCCTGGATGTACCCGTACGTCCAGGGCCGCCTCCCCGCGTTCAGAGTGGGGCCGTGCGGCGGCCGTGCTCTGAACTGCCGCAGACCCGGGTGCCGCTCGTAGCCCGGGACCGCGGGTATTAGCGGGCACGGTCCGATAGCCGTGCCCGCTAATACAGTAATCGGATGCAGCTGCATCCGATTACCAAATGCAGAAGTTCCCTGGTGTCTAGTGGGGAGGATCGTTGTCCCGGAGGAGCGATCCACACATCTTACCCCTTCCGGGGTCAGCGCCGTAATAGCGCTGATCCCGGCTCGGCACTTGATTGCTTCCGGCTGCAGCAGCCGGAAGCAATCGCTGTGCCTATCTCATGGATCTGTGCTGCATATCTATGCAGCACAGATCTCAATGAGAGATCAAAGCACTTATACTAGAAGTCCCCCAGGGGGGCTTCTAGTATAAGTGTAAAAGTAAAAAAAAAAAGTGTTATTATAAATAAAAAGCCCCCTCCCCTAATAAAAGTCAGAATCACCCCCTTTTCCCATGTTATAAATAAAAATAAACAAATAAATAAATAAACAAACATGTTTGGTATCACTGCGTGCGTAATCGCCTGAACTATTAAATTTATCCCATTCCCGATCTCGCACGGTAAATGGCGTAAGCGCAAAAAAATCCCAAAGTGCAAAATTGTAATAAAAAGCAATCAAAAAGTCGCATATGCGCAATCAAGGCACCGATAGAAAGAAAACATTGTGGTGCAAAAAATGACACCTCACACAGCCCCATAGACCAAAGGATAAAAGCGCTATAAGCCTGGGAATGGAGCGATTTTAAGGAACATATTTATGTTAACAATGGTTTGAATTTTTTACCGGTCATCAGATACAATAAAAGTTATACATGTTACATATCGTCGTAATCGTAACAACTTGAGGAACATATATAACAAGTCAGTTTTACCCCAGGGCGAATGGCGTAAAAACTAAAAAAAAAAAAAAAAAAAAGAAATGGTGCACATTTGGTGGAACTGCCCTAGGCTGCAGCCATTTTGGCAGCTGGTGCTTCAGCTCATTTCGGAAATCACAGGCACTCACGTTCCCCGTTCCCCGGAGGCCACTCTATTTATGTTCCCTATACCACAGAAAAAATTGTAAAAATCCCTGCTTTGCCACTTACTACAGGGGGCAAAAACGGTGATCCCACGACACTGGCGCGCCCCAGACCCGTCGTCCCTAGAGGAGTGGTTTGCAGAAATCTCCCACACCTACCACATGGAAGAATTATTAGCTACCACTCCACAGGCTTCCATCAAGTGCTCCAGAACATGGTTTCCTTGGCTTCAATTCCTGGACTCCCCCAGATCACCCGGCGATCCCTCCACTAAAGAAACCAGGTATGAGGGAGAGTAAGTATTTAGATGCAGCTGTCAAATTAGCGGGCACCGGGGATCGCAGCAGTTCAGAGGGGGGTTGCCACGCAGAAACGTTTGTGTGTTTGCAGAAGAAAAATGGGTAACTGTAAAGCCTTTGTCAAACATATTATTTTGGTCAGTATTTGTAGCCAAAACCAGGAGTGATCCACAACACAAATAAAGATGCAAATATTAAGTGTCAATTCCACTTATAGTTTGTCTAAAAATACTGCCCAAAATACAATGTAAAAAGAGGCCTAAATTTCCCCATTCAATTTATAGTAATGTCGGGTAAACCAACAGCTCATGGTGGGTTTGGATGTCAGTATGAAGTCTATGGGCACTCCACTGACAAATTATGTCGGTAGAGATAGGGGTTGGGCATGATAGAATTTTACTAACTGACCTCTTTGTTTTCAGAAAGAAGCCTCAGCCAGAGCGGTGGCTTACCCCCCTTCCAATAGAGAACATAGGAACGTTATTGAAGGTATATGACCACCTTAAGGTTCTGAGCAATCTCAGGTCTCCTACTGTAATGAAGAGTCAAACAGGAGTTGTTTGTGCTGCAGGCACACCTCACCACTCCTTTTTCCTCCCTCTTTTCATGAATAAACAATGCTGCCCAGCCTCCTGCTCGTTTAGCTGTCAGCCAGTGTCCTCTAAATGCAGATCAGTCCTCTGTAAGAAGTTTATGTCTAAAAGAATCACTCACATATAGTTGACTCTCTGAACCCATATGTGTTGGAGCTGTGGTCTAGGAATAACTCACCTGTCTAGAGACCTACAGCAGGTCTTTTCTTTGGTTCGACTCCCCTGATGGAGATCTTTTTCTAAATATTGTATTATTTTTAAGGCTATGTTCACACACAGTATTTTGCTCAATATTTTGCAACCAAAACCAGAAGTGCATTGAAAACACAGAAAGGCTATATATACACACTGTTGAAACTGAGTGGCTGGCCGTCATTTAGCAGCAAATAATGGCCATTATTTCAAAACAACATCCGTTGTTTTAAAATAAAGGCAAATATTTGCCATTAAATGGCAGCCATTCCCTCAATTTTAACAATGTGTGAACATAGCCTTTCTGTGTTTTCAATTTACTCCTGGTTTTGGTTGCAAACTACTAACCAAAATACTGAGTAAAAATACTGTGTGTGAATAAACTGCTGGCAGGTCTCTAGACAGGTGATTTAGCCCCAGACCACAGCTACAACACATTTAGGCTCAGATATACAACTATATCTTTGTGTTTCTTTCAGACATAAACTGTTTACAGAGGACTGGTCTGCAATCAGAGACACTGACTGAAAACTGAGCAAGCAGGAGGCTGGGCAGCATTGATTATTCATTTAGAAGAGGGAGGAGGAAGGAGTGGTGAGGTGTGCCAGAGTGAGGCAACAACTTGTGTTTTACTCATTACAGTAGAAGACCTGAGATTGTGCGGAATCCACTGCACGGACAAATTACCGTAAGACAACATGCTCACTAGGGGACTGCCAGCTACAGCACACTGTCAGCACCTCATGTAGGGCCCGGGTGCTGACAGGTTTCCTTTAAAGTACCGAACATGCATTCTACTGAGATGTGATAAAATGCTAGCGTCAATCAACGGGATTGGTGCTTGTTTGCTTTGCCTTTTTGCTGTGCCTTTGGACGGCATGACAAATCTAGTAGCCAGGCTGCACAAATGATCCCTGTATCGTTTGTGTAGCCATGGAAATTGACAGCGCAGATAATGTATATATATCCGTGCTGTCAGTTTTCAGGTCACAAACAGTGCATACTTACCTTCTCCACCGGCATCCCACTCTACTGGCTCTCCTGTCCTGTATCTTATGGCAGGATTACAAGCAGCGCTGATAGTAAGTATATACAAATCCATACACACACACATCCATTTTACATAGCAAAATGTGCAGTTGAACCATAAATTTTGAAGCCTGCTCTAATAACACGATCAGCTGAGAATCAGGCAAACCTCCTCAGCTGATTGCTGCCACTTTTAGGGTCCATTTACACAGAAAGATTATCTGACAGATTATCTGCCAAAGATTTGAAGCTAAAGCCAAAGATTTGAAGCTAAAGCCAAAAACAGACTATAAACAGAGATCAGGTCATAAAGGAAAGCCTGAGATTCCTCCTATTTTCAGATCCATTCCTGCCTTTGGCTTCAAATCTTTGGCAGATAATCTGTCAGATAATCTTTCTGTGTAAATGGACCCTAATGCTACATTTACACGGAACGATTATCGGGCGAATTTGCGTGATAACGATCGAATTTGAGCGATAATCGTACGTGTAAACGCGGCGAACTATCGATAAACATGTTTAACATTTAACATGTTCTTAAATCGTCGTTCGTAAAAAATTCACTGATCGTTCGGTGTAAACAGTCGTTCACTGATTTTACCTGTGTGTGAGATAGGCTTAA
Organism: Dendropsophus ebraccatus; assembly: GCF_027789765.1. Lineage (NCBI taxonomy): Eukaryota > Metazoa > Chordata > Amphibia > Anura > Hylidae > Dendropsophus > Dendropsophus ebraccatus. Next base: position 48,445 of record NW_027210389.1, on the reverse strand, counting down.
GCGATGGCAAAATGAATTTTCTGTACGATATATCGTTCCATCTAAACGCTGATAGTTATAAAAAATAATTGTTACTTCGAAATCGCTAATCATATGATCGGGCCAATAATCGCCTTGTGTAAACTTAGCATTAGGGTCCATTTACACAGAAAGATTATCTGCCAAAGATTTGAAGCCAAAGCCAGGAATGGATTTGAAACTAGGAGAAATCTCAGGCTTTCTTTTATGACCTGATCTCTGTTTATAGTCCATTCATGGCTTTGGCTTCAAATCTTTGTCAGATAATCTTTCTGTGTGAATGGGCCAATTATCAGCAACACTCCTGGATGAAAATCAGCCCATGTAAAAGGCCCTTTAGGCTTGTGATGCATGTGGGTAGTGCAGACAAGCCCATCTAATCTAATTATGTTTTGTGTAACACCATATACACTGTGCATTGCTTTCCAGGGGGAGAAATGGCACTGCCATGTACTAAGGGAGACAAAACAAGCTTAGACAGTGTAAGGCTCTGGAAAATGTTTTTTAACCCCTTAAAGTGTCACTGTCGTTAAATTTTTTTTTGCAGAAATCAATAGTACAGGCGATTTTAAGAAACTTTGTAATTAAGTTTATTAGCCGAAAAAAATGAATTTTTATCATGAAAAAGCAGTTTGAAGCTCTCCCCCGTCTTCATGGTTTCCCTATGGAGAGAGGGAAACAAGGCACCAAAACAGGACAACAAAGAGTTAATTTACAGCAACATCACAGGCTCTCTCCTCTGACAGTCACAACTGACCTCTCTGACCTCTGAATAGCTCCCCTCCCTGAGTAATCCCTTATTCTCTGCTGCCAGCATTTCTCCTCTGTCTCTCCTCCCCCCCTCCCCTCTCTATAGCTCAGACAGGATCCAACTGTCTGAAAAACAGTCGAGATTTCCTGATTCTGAGTGGATGACAGAAAGGAGAGGAGGGGGGGGACCTGGGAAAAGGCTTTTTAAATGCAGATAATGGCATGTGTGCCTAATAAACCAAATTACAAAGTTTCTTAAAATCGCCTGGACTATTGATTTCTGCAAAAAAATTAAAAAAATTTTAACAGTGACTCTTTAAGGTCAAAGCCAATTTTTAGTTTTTGCACTTTTGCTTTTTCCACTTTATGTTTAAAAGGCCATAGCGCTTGCATTTTTTTACCTAAAGACCCATATGAGCCCTTATTTTTTGCAACACCAATTATACTTTGCACAGACAGACATTATTTTTCCATTAAATATGCTGCGAAACCGGAAAAAAATCATTTGAGCTGTCAAATTGAAAAAAAAAGGAATTTGTGTTGATTTCAGGGAGTTTCGCGTTTAATCCGTTCGTCCTATAGTAAAACTGACATGTTATCTATGTTCCTCACATCAGTTCGATTGCAAGGATATGTAACTTGCATAACTTTTATATTATTTGACGCCTTTTAAAAAATTAAAACCTTTAAAAAAAAAAACTAAATGTGTTTAAAATTGCTCTATTCCCATCCTTATAATGCTTTTATTTTTTAGGTCTGTGGGGCTGTTTTTTGCGCCATGATCTGTACTTTCAATCGGTACCTTGTTTGCACATGTGATTTTTTGATCACTTTTTATTACATTTTTTTCTGGATTTGATGCAACCAAAAATGCGCAATTTTGCACTTTGGATTTTTTTGCGCTTACACCATTTACTGTGGAAGATCAGGAATGTGATAATTTAATAGTTTGGGCGATTACGCATGCGGCGATACCAAATATGTTTGTTTATTTATATATATTTATAACATGGGAAAAGGTGGGTGATTTGGACTTTTATTAGGGGAGGGGATTTTTTATTAATAAAAACACTTTTTTACTTTTTACATTAAAAGGGTTATCCAGCGCTACAAAAACATGGCCACTTTCTTCCAGAGACAGCCCCACTCTTGTCTCCAGCTTGGGCGGGGTTTTGCTGCCTAGTTCCATTGAAGTGAATGGAGTTTGATTGCAAACCGCACTTGAACTGGAGACAAGAGTCTTGTTGTCTGTGAAAGGAAGTGGCCATGTGTTTGTAGCACTGAATAATCCCTTTAGCTAGAAGTCCCCCTGGGAAACTTCTAAATAGACAGCACTGATCTTTCATAGAGATCAATGCTGTGTATATACACAGCAATGATCCATTAGATCGGTGATACATTGCTTTGGCCTGCTGCAGGCCAGAGCAATGTATTGCCGAGCCGGGATCAGCGTCAGTGCGACGGTGAGGCCTGGCCTGGCCAAAAGAACGGATCTCCCCCCTTGATGGCATCGCGGGGGGGGAGATCCAACCCACTAGACACCAGGGAGATCAAGTATAAAGCATTTTAATGCAGCTGTCAGGTTTGACAGCTGCATTGAAATGCTTAAATAGTTGGTGCGGCAACGAGGGCCGTGCCGGCTAATAGAGGCGCTCCCCGGCTGCAGATAGCAGCTGGGAGCAGAGTCGATCAGAGCTATGCTCAGCCAATCGCGGCTGAGCAGCTGAGGACGCACCAGAGGGGGCCCACATGAGGGTACGGCCTCCCGAAGGTGACATCATCGACCCAAGATTGTGGCCGGGGTCGACAGCAATTGAGTAAGTACCCTGCACCACACTTCCAGGGTGGGGGGAACACGGAGAAGGGGGGCATTCACTTAAATAACACACATTACAAAGTTGTATAAATTTGTAATATGTGTTAATTAGTGAATAAATGTTAAATGCCCCACTACCCCTTTAAAAAAGATTCCCAAAAAGATCTTCATAACTGACTGCTATATAACAAGCTATGATAAAACAGATGCACGCTCTGCAGCTGGTGTGACTTGTCCTACATGCATGCACTCTATCACTGATAAATACTTTGCACAGTCCTGACTACACCCCTTCCTCAGTCCTTCTGAAAAACAAAATTAGATAACACAGACCTCTGGTGACAGTTCTCAGGACGGCTTATCCCATTTTCTCCCCCAAACACACAGAAATATCCACATCAGTGTGTGTGGGGGGGGGGGGGGGGGCTGATAATGTAATATTAGTGTGAATAAAAGGAACGCTGGTAGTGATGCTAGCATTATACTACACAGTGGCACCCTGCCTCGCAAACTTCTAGTAAAGTAGAGACATGGGGGGATAATGACATAATGTCCACCTAGAAGGACTAGGAAAACTTGAACTAGACAGAACTGTAACCCCAGACCACTCCTTTCCGCCCCCATTGGCCTCAGTGCTGTGTGTGTAAGTAGCGCAGTCCCGCTGTATTGCTATAACGCGCAGGTAATATTATAGCTCAGCAATCGGCGATGTAACCGCTCTATGAACGCGCCGTCCTCCTCTCTGTAGCTTCCTTATACAAGCGTTGTTCCTCCCCTGCTGTCGCTATCTGCTGTTTGCTGCAGCATTTGCTAGCTCAGGCTGCAGTACCGCCCAGCGGCCACCGGAGGCAGTCGTGTCAATGTCCTTTTTTTTTTTTTTTTATTTCAGAGCCTTTTTTTTTCCCCTCCATGGTTTCTCCTCCTCGCTCTTGTGAGTTAACTTGGCGTTTGGTCTCAGCAGCTTCCACACGTTTTCTGTACAGAGAGCGCTCAGATTCTCTGCCTCCATTAAAGACACCTCGAACTGCTCTTTTGCTCTGCAGCCTCCCACCCCCTCCCTGTGAAACTTTTATTTCTGGGCTGGATCACCTAGAAAAGCAGCCAGGACGGGGGGAGACCGATATATCATAGAGCCACAGACAAGAGAGCGGGGGACGAACGACTCCAAGACACCCGAGAAGATGGACATGAAAAAGAGGATTCACCTGGAGCTCCGGAACAGGACGCCGTCTGATGTAAGCTCCTCTTTCTTATAGCCACTGCTGGCAGCGGGCATCCTTACCATGGCCAGCCCTGCTGCTGCCCACTCACCTTATCTAGTCGCTTACTTCTCGGGAGCAGAGGACTTGTCCAGTATGGGCACCACATGGGCTGCTGCCCTGCCTTCCTCTACCACCTCCCAGACAACCCAACACTCCACTTTCTTGCACTTTGCCGGCTGTACACCAGCGCCTGGCAGCCACACCATGCCCCTCGGCTGGCACAAGGCTAAACTTTGCCTGTCTGTGCTGCCCCTTGATGCCTGTGGCAGGGAAGGTGATCAGAGTGTGAGTTTGTTGTCTGGAGGGAAGGAGGAGGAGGAAGGGATGGCGTTATGGAAAATTAGATTTAGATGGATGGTTTGATTGGTTTTCAGAGTTTTAGGTTCCTCTCTTTTTTCTCCTCGTTCACTCTCTTCAGCTGCCAGACCGGTAGCCATGTTTTGCATACAGGCGACATCTGACCGCCCTTCTAGGGTTCTCAGTAGGAACATGGCTGAGGAGTGGGGGCCGTGTGCCCACCCTGGCAGGGGGTCGCATGCACGATGGTAGAGTGATGAGAGAGCTGTCCCGTATTACGGGCGGCTATGGCCGCTGGCCCCCCATGCCTCAGCCTCCCTGGCCGCTCGCCCCCCATGCCTCAGCCTCCCGGGCCCCCCATGCCTCAGCCTCCCTGGCCGCTCGCCCCCCATGCCTCAGCCTCCCTGGCCCCCCATGCCTCAGCCTCCCTGGCCGCTCGCCCCCCATGCCTCAGCCTCCCTGGCCCCCCATGCCTCAGCCTCCCTGGCCGCTGGCCCCCATGCCTCAGCCCCCCATGCTTCAGCCTCCCTGGCCCCCCATGCTTCAGCCTCCCTGGCCCCCATGCTTCAGCCTCCCTGGCCCCCATGCTTCAGCCTCCCCTGGCCCCCCATGCTTCAGCCTCCCTGGCCCCCCATGCCTCAGCCTCCCTGCCCCCCCATGCCTCAGCCTCCCTGGCCCCCCATGCCTCAGCCTCCCTGGCCGCTCTCTCTCCCCTCACACAAGGGTGGACTGAAAGTCATCCGGAAAGTTGCTGCTGTGCCCAGACCATTGCATCTAGTCCATCACGTGACCCCCAGGATTGTTATTGTATCCACAGGAGCCCCCAGAAGTGTCAGGGTTTAGTCATGGAGCTGATGTGAGGCTCGGTGCCCGGCAGGACGCCCCCTATTGTGTGTGTGAGCCCCTGGGGATGCTGCCAGGCATGTCCCGGTATATACCGTGTGCTGACACTACCGCCCCACACAGCAGAGCTCGGCTAATGGAGCTGGTGGCTGTGCACTGCGGGCTGGCTGTAGTCCTCTTATTTCCCCGCTTCTGTGTGTGTGACTACAGGCTATGGCGTGAGGAAAGAGAAGGAAGAAAACCCAGATCTCTCCAGCGGGTCCGGGCGACATGTTCCCCTCCTCCTCTTCCTCCTCAGCTAGTCGGGCGGGAAAGCGCAGCCGAGCAGAGGGGGAGGAGAGTAATGTGCAGGCTCCTATTCACACATGTAGCACGCGGCCATAGGAAAAAACAACCACATGCAGCGGGTTAATGTGGAGAGAGAGACGGTGCCGGGGCTGCGCCTCATGTCGCTCAGCGTTCCCCTATGTCGGAGGAGGCGGCGGTATCGCCATGTTGTCGTCCTGTCTTCCTCCTCCTCACTCCCGCTCTCCATGTTGGGTCTGTGGGGCCGGCGGGGCTCTCCTTCTCTGGTGACAGCTGCAGTGCCCGCCTTCCACCCTCCATTTTGCCCCGCTGTAGTCTTCGGCATGGCGCCGCTGTCTTTTGCCTCGATGGTAGCCGTGCATTTTGGCTTCTTCTTCCTCCCCGGCTTCTCCTTCCCGCCCCCTCAGCGCCTTTGTCTGCTGTCTGCCATCACTCGCCTCTTCCACCCTCCTCATGCCCAGTCCTTGAAGGTTACATGCATCTCTTCTGTCTGGATGCTACTTTGTAATGTTTTATAGTCGCTTCCCGTAATAGTGGAGATGTCCATCACACCCTGTATGACTATGGACTGTTATTATACCATCTTTATAGTGTACAGGATTTATTACTCCCACAACACCTGCAGAGCTGCCTCCCTCACTACATATACACCTATATAATAAGGGACTGACCCATAAAAAGCCACTAGACAGGTTGTCATCACTTAACTAGTCTGCTCCTGCCAGCACCTACAAATAGGTGAGGTGACCTGGTGAAGGTCACCCAGTGCCTTGTGGTTTCATATGCCAATAGAGATGGTATTAAGCATGTAGAACATTCTTTTCTCTCAGGGATGTGGTAAAAGTGATGAGCTGTGATGTCATTATTCAGAATTTGTGAGGGGAAGCCCATGTGGTGGACATCTACTACCACGCCCATGTAACCTATAAATATATCACATTGGGCTGCTAGATGGAAAAGTGAACAACACTCTGTAGCAGAGATGGTTTCCAGATTGGCATTCAGTTGGCTGCAGGGGTTGCGAAGTGGGGTTCGGCACTGTTGTTAGAGCCTGTCACAATGACCTAAGAAGGAACTGTAACAGAACTGGCGATACTCGGTGGTGTCATAAATAGGACATAAAACACCCCAACAGTGAGTTGGCTAAAAAAGTGATGTTGTATCTATGCATGGTTATAAATACCTAACTGAGACTTTCTTTTGATAGATTCCATACATTGGCACCCATGTTAAAAAAAAGAATAAACGGGTGGTTTGTAAAAAGCCTTGGGTTGCTTTCACACATGCGTTACATGGACTGCAGGTGTAATGAGCTGAATTGCATTAAACACATTTAAAAACAGCCTTGGGGTTCGTTTAGATGGAGCGATAAATTGCCCAATCGATCGTTTAACGATTTTGCAACAACGATTTGGTTTTTATGCCAATCGGCATTTACACAAAGCGATTGTTTGAAAAAAATAGTTTTTTACAATCGTTTTAAGATTGCTTAAGGACATCCATTCCCACAGTGTTTTTTTTGCTCAGTATTTTTTAATCAAACCAGGAGTGGATTGAAAACGCAGAGAGGCTATGTTCACACACTATTGAAATTGAGTGGATGACAATAATTTAATAGCAAATAACTGCAGTTATTTTAAAGCAATGGCCGTTGTTTTAAAACAGCAGAAGTTATTTGCCAATAAATGGCGGCCATCCACTTAATTTCAAAAGTGTGTGAACATAGCCTTTCTGTGTTTTCAATCCACTACTGGTTTTGGTTAAAATATACTGTGTGGGAACATAGCCTAAGGGCCCTATTCCACCGGACGATTATCGTTCAGATTACCGTTAAAATCGTTCGAATCTAAATGATAATCGTTCGGATGAAAATGCAGTTAATGATTAACGACGAACGAGAAATCGTTGATCGCTTTATAAGACCTGGACCTATTTTATCGTTGCTCGTTCGCAAAACGTTCGCAAATCGTTGGCGTTGAATAAGACGTCGTTCGCAATAGATACGAACGCAATAGCGAATAAATAGCGAAGAAAAAACTCGCAATTACGATCATAAGTAACGATTATCGTTCCATGGAAATGAGTGAACGTTTTCAGGTCTTTTGCAATAGCGGTCGTTTGAGATCGTTAATCGTTAAAGATTATGCAAACGATATTCGTCCGGTGGAATAGGGCCCTAAGGCTAAGTTCACACTATGTAAAAACAACAGTGGTATTTCATAACGGCTGTTTGCACAATGGACGTTATGAAATATGGCTGTTATTACATAGTGTGAACCTAGCCTAAAGGCCCTATTACGCGGAATGATTATAGGCTGTATCCGGCCGATATTGGCCGTTGCGACCGATAATGGTCCTCTGTAATAGAAGGCAACGATCAGCCGACATGATTGATGTCGACTGATTGTTGCTGTCGTTTGTCTTTCAACATGTTGAAAGACAAACGACTAATATAGCAACGATCTGCTGCCGTTGCTTCGTGGAATAGGAGCTGCAACAGCAGAACACAGCTATCTGCTATGGGCTGCCCAGACGATCTACCTATCACCCGGGCAGCACTCCCTGCGGGCCCCCCCCCCCCCCCCCCCCCCGTATACTCACCAGCTCACTGCCAGCGCGTGTTATACCGGCGGCAGGGAAAGAGGAGCAAGCAAGCGCTGACAGTGTTCGTCACCTGGTAATAGAGGCATTCACGCGTACAGGATCCGCGGCAGATTTGATGCTGTGTTCAGTTATTTAGTTACATAATATCAAAACTGAATGGCACCGGGCACAGGCTCCTCATGTGATACCAAACTGTAAAAGGGTGGAGTAGGGTGAACAGAGGCTCATCTGAACTCCACTTGAGCATTGTGCATATCACCCCTTCCAATCTGCGGGGTACAGGTCCAAGTCCAGGATGCGATCCAGCTGGTTAGAGAGCCCAGTGTGCTAGGGACAGCTATGCTGACTGTACCAAAAAACGGATACTCCCAAAAGTAATGGGGCCCATGAAAACAATGTGTGAAAGACCAGAAAAAGTAAATAGTACTCTAGGTCAGGCGCTGTCCACAATAGATAGAGTTAACAATAATAGATTAACATTTGGAAGAATTTAATAGTAATATAAATAAAGAGGCACAAATATGACGCGTTTTAAAGACATGTGTATATGCACTTTTATATATCTGATGAAGAGGACACGTCTTCGAACACATCATATTTGTGCTTTTTATTTACATTTATATTACTATTAAATTCTTCCAAATGTTAATCTATTATTGTGGACAGTGCTGACCTAGAGTACCATTTACTTTTTTCTGGTCTTTCACACATTGATATGAAATCTGTTGTGGATCCTGTATGTGTGAACACACCCTAAGGCCTCATTCACACGATGCGTGCTGCAATGAGCAGAGGACAGACCCTCTAGAAGTGCAAACCCACCCCAACCCTGCCGCCCGGCAGCAGAGATGACAGAAGCACATAATTGTGCTCCTGTTGTCGCATCTGACAACCACTTATCTACTCCCCTGATGCCGGGCGGCTTACACACGCTCATCAGAAGTGGCGGGACTAGGCTGGTTTGTGATGGTGTCGGGAGAAAAAGGCAGTTTAGTCCACGCCACTTCTGGTGAACATGGAAACAAGCAAAGGTGAGTATGTAATAAGGGCAAAGGCACACCAAAGATAAAGAGAAGTGTAAATATCTTTATTTAGCAAACAAATAGGAAAGACACTTGAGAAAAGTTAAAAACACTTAAAAAACAGAACAAGAGACCATG
>NW_027210389.1:0-38889 GCF_027789765.1 Dendropsophus ebraccatus | reverse complement strand
TCCCCTAATAAAAGTCCAAATCACCCACCTTTTCCCATGTTATAAATATATATAAATAAACAAACATATTTGGTATCGCCGCATGCGTAATCGCCCAAACTATTAAATTATCACATTCCTGATCTTCCACAGTAAATGGCGTAAGCGCAAAAAAATCCAAAGTGCAAAATTGCGCATTTTGGTTGCATCAAATCCAGAAAAAAATGTAATAAAAAGTGATCAAAAAAATCACATGTGCAAACAAGGTACCGATAAAAGTACAGATCATGGCGCAAAAAACAGCCCCACAGACCTAAAAAATAAAAGCATTATAAGGATGGGAATAGAGCAATTTTAAACACATTTAGTTTTTTTTTTAAAGGTTTTAATTTTTTTAAAGGCGTCAAATAATATAAAAGTTATGCAAGTTACATATCCTTGCAATCGAACTGATGTGAGAACATAGATAACATGTCAGTTTTACTATAGGACGAACGGATTAAAATGCGAAACTCCCTGAAATCAACACAAATTCCTTTTTTTTTTTCAATTGACAGCTCAAATGATTTTTTTCCGGTTTCGCAGCATATTTATTGGAAAATAATGTCTGTCTGTGCAAAGTATAATTGGTGTTGCAAAAAATAAGGGCTCATATGGGTCTTTAGGTAAAAAAATGCAAGCGCTATGGCCTTTAAACATAAAGTGGAAAAAGCAAAAGTGCAAAAACTAAAAATTGGCTTTGACCTTAAAGAGTCACTGTTAAAATTGTTTTTAATGTTTTTGCAGAAATCAATAGTCCAGGCGATTTTAAGAAACTTGTAATTTGGTTTATTAGGCACACATGCCATTATCTGCATTTAAAAAGCCTTTTTCCCAGGTCCCCCCCCCTCCTCTCCTTTCTGTCATCCACTCAGAATCAGGAAATCTCGACTGTTTTTCAGACAGTTGGATCCTGTCTGAGCTATAGAGAGGGGAGGGGGGAGGAGAGACAGAGGAGAAATGCTGGCAGCAGAATAAGGGATTACTCAGGGAGGGGAGCTATTCAGAGGTCAGAGAGGTCAGTTGTGACTGTCAGAGGAGAGAGCCTGTGATGTTGCTGTAAATTAACTCTTTGTTGTCCTGTTTTGGTGCCTTGTTTTCCCTCTCTCCATAGGGAAACCATGAAGACGGGGGAGAGCTTCAAACTGCTTTTTTCATGATAAAAATTCATTTTTTTTCGGCTAATAAACTTAATTACAAAGTTTCTTAAAATCGCCTGTACTATTGATTTCTGCAAAAAAAATTTTAACGACAGTGACACTTTAAGGGGTTAAAAAACATTTTCCAGAGCCTTACACTGTCTAAGCTTGTTTTGTCTCCCTTAGTACATGGCAGTGCCATCTCTCCCCTGGAAAGCAATGCACAGTGTATATGTGTTTTACACAAAACATATTAGATTAGATGGGCTTGTCTGCACTACCCACATGCATCACAAGCTAAAGGGCCTTTTACATGGGCTGATTTTCATCCAGGAGTGTTGCTGATAATTGGCCCATTCACACAGAAAGATTATCTGACAAAGATTTGAAGCCAAAGCCATGAATGGACTATAAACAGAGATCAGGTCATAAAAGAAAGCCTGAGATTTCTCCTAGTTTCAAATCCATTCCTGGCTTTGGCTTCAAATCTTTGGCAGATAATCTTTCTGTGTAAATGGACCCTAATGCTAAGTTTACACAAGGCAATTATTGGCCCGATCATATGATTAGCGATTTCGAAGTAACAATTATTTTTTATAACTATCAGCGTTTAGATGGAACGATATATCGTACAGAAAATTCATTTTGCCATCGCTTAAGCCTATCTCACACACAGGTAAAATCAGTGAACGACTGTTTACACGGAACGATCAGTGAATTTTTTACGAACGACGATTTAAGAACATGTTAAATGTTAAACATGTTTATCGATAGTTCGCCGCGTTTACACGTACGATTATCGCTCAAATTCGATCGTTATCGCGCAAATTCGCCCGATAATCGTTCCGTGTAAATGTAGCATTAGGGTCCATTTACACAGAAAGATTATCTGACAGATTATCTGCCTAAGATTTGAATCCAAAGGCAGGAATGGATCTGAAAATAGGAATCTCAGGCTTTCCTTTATGACCTGATCTCTGTTTATAGTCTGTTTTTGGCTTTGGCTTCAAATCTTTGGCAGATAATCTGTCAGATAATCTTTCTGTGTAAATGGACCCTAAAAGTGGCAGCAATCAGCTGAGGAGGTTTGCCTGATTCTCAGCTGATCGTGTTATTAGAGCAGGCTTCAAAATTTATGGTTCAACTGCACATTTTGCTATGTAAAATGGATGTGTGTGTGTATGGATTTGTATATACTTACTATCAGCGCTGCTTGTAATCCTGCCATAAGATACAGGACAGGAGAGCCAGTAGAGTGGGATGCCGGTGGAGAAGGTAAGTATGCACTGTTTGTGACCTGAAAACTGACAGCACGGATATATATACATTATCTGCGCTGTCAATTTCCATGGCTACACAAACGATACAGGGATCATTTGTGCAGCCTGGCTACTAGATTTGTCATGCCGTAAAAAGGCACAGCAAACAAGCACCAATCCCGTTGATTGACGCTAGCATTTTATCACATCTCAGTAGAATGCATGTACGGTACTTTAAAGGAAACCTGTCAGCACCCGGGCTCTACATGAGGTGCTGACAGTGTGCTGTAGCTGGCAGTCCCCTAGTGAGCATGTTGTCTTACGGTAATTTGTCCGTGCAGTGGATTCCGCACAATCTCAGGTCTTCTACTGTAATGAGTAAAACACAAGTTGTTGCCTCACTCTGGCACACCTCACCACTCCTCCTCCTCCTCCCTCTTCTAAATGAATAATCAATGCTGCCCAGCCTCCTGCTTGCTCAGTTTTCAGTCAGTGTCTCTGATTGCAGACCAGTCCTCTGTAAACAGTTTATGTCTGAAAGAAACACAAAGATATAGTTGTATATCTGAGCCTAAATGTGTTGTAGCTGTGGTCTGGGGCTAAATCACCTGTCTAGAGACCTGCCAGCAGTTTATTCACACACAGTATTTTTACTCAGTATTTTGGTCAGTAGTTTGCAACCAAAACCAGGAGTAAATTGAAAACACAGAAAGGCTATGTTCACACATTGTTAAAATTGAGGGAATGGCTGCCATTTAATGGCAAATATTTGCCTTTATTTTAAAACAACGGATGTTGTTTTGAAATAATGGCCATTATTTGCTGCTAAATGACGGCCAGCCACTCAGTTTCAACAGTGTGTATATATAGCCTTTCTGTGTTTTCAATGCACTTCTGGTTTTGGTTGCAAAATATTGAGCAAAAATACTGTGTGTGAACATAGCCTTAAAAATAATACAATATTTAGAAAAAGATCTCCATCAGGGGAGTCGAACCAAAGAAAGACCTGCTGTAGGTCTCTAGACAGGTGAGTTATTCCTAGACCACAGCTCCAACACATATGGGTTCAGAGAGTCAACTATATGTGAGTGATTCTTTTAGACATAAACTTCTTACAGAGGACTGATCTGCATTTAGAGACACTGGCTGACAGCTAAACGAGCAGGAGGCTGGGCAGCATTGTTTATTCATGAAAAAGAGGGAGGAAAAAGGAGTGGTGAGGTGTGCCTGCAGCACAAACAACTCCTGTTTGACTCTTCATTACAGTAGGAGACCTGAGATTGCTCAGAACCTTAAGGTGGTCATATACCTTCAATAACGTTCCTATGTTCTCTATTGGAAGGGGGTAAGCCACCGCTCTGGCTGAGGCTTCTTTCTGAAAACAAAGAGGTCAGTTAGTAAAATTCTATCATGCCCAACCCCTATCTCTACCGACATAATTTGTCAGTGGAGTGCCCATAGACTTCATACTGACATCCGAACCCACCATGAGCTGTTGGTTTACCCGACATTACTATAAATTGAATGGGGAAATTTAGGCCTCTTTTTACATTGTATTTTGGGCAGTATTTTTAGACAAACTATAAGTGGAATTGACACTTAATATTTGCATCTTTATTTGTGTTTTGGATCACTCCTGGTTTTGGCTACAAATACCGACCAAAATAATATGTTTGACAAAGGCTTTACAGTTACCCATTTTTCTTCTGCAAACACACAAACGTTTTTGCGTGGCAACCCCCCTCTGAACTGCTGCGATCCCCGGTGCCCGCTAATTTGACAGCTGCATCTAAATACTTACTCTCCCTCATACCTGGTTTCTTTAGTGGAGGGATCGCCGGGTGATCTGGGGGAGTCCAGGAATTGAAGCCAAGGAAACCATGTTCTGGAGCACTTGATGGACGCCTGTGGAGTGGTAGCTAATAATTCTTCCATGTGGTAGGTGTGGGAGATTTCTGCAAACCACTCCTCTAGGGACGACGGGTCTGGGGCGCGCCAGTGTCGTGGGATCACCGTTTTTGCCGCCTGTAGTAAGTGGCAAAGCAGGGATTTTTACAATTTTTTCTGTGGTATAGGGAACATAAATAGAGTGGCCTACGGGGAACGTGAGTGCCTGTGATTTCCGAAATGAGCTGAAGCACCAGCTGCCAAAATGGCTGCAGCCTAGGGCAGTTCCACCAAATGTGCACCATTTCTTTTTTTTTTTTTTTTTTTTTTTAGTTTTTACGCCATTCGCCCTGGGGTAAAACTGACTTGTTATATATGTTCCTCAAGTTGTTACGATTACGACGATATGTAACATGTATAACTTTTATTGTATCTGATGACCGGTAAAAATTCAAACCATTGTTAACATAAATATGTTCCTTAAAATCGCTCCATTCCCAGGCTTATAGCGCTTTTATCCTTTGGTCTATGGGGCTGTGTGAGGTGTCATTTTTTGCACCACAATGTTTTCTTTCTATCGGTGCCTTGATTGCGCATATGCGACTTTTTGATTGCTTTTTATTACAATTTTGCACTTTTGGATTTTTTTGCGCTTACGCCATTTACCGTGCGAGATCGGGAATGGGATAAATTTAATAGTTCAGGCGATTACGCACGCAGTGATACCAAACATGTTTGTTTATTTATTTATTTGTTTATTTTTATTTATAACATGGGAAAAGGGGGGTGATTCTGACTTTTATTAGGGGAGGGGGCTTTTTATTTATAATAACACTTTTTTTTTTTACTTTTACACTTATACTAGAAGCCCCCTGGGGGACTTCTAGTATAAGTGCTTTGATCTCTCATTGAGATCTGTGCTGCATAGATATGCAGCACAGATCCATGAGATAGGCACAGCGATTGCTTCCGGCTGCTGCAGCCGGAAGCAATCAAGTGCCGAGCCGGGATCAGCGCTATTACGGCGCTGACCCCGGAAGGGGTAAGATGTGTGGATCGCTCCTCCTGGACAACGATCCTCCCCACTAGACACCAGGGAACTTCTGCATTTGGTAATCGGATGCAGCTGCATCCGATTACTGTATTAGCGGGCACGGCTATCGGACCGTGCCCGCTAATACCCGCGGTCCCGGGCTACGAGCGGCATCCGTGTCTGCGGCAGTTCAGAGCACGGCCGCCGCACGGCCCCACTCTGAACGCGGGGAGGCGGCCCTGGACGTACGGGTACATCCAGGGTCGCCTAAGGATTAAAAGCCATCAAACAAAAAAAAAAGGGATACAAGTTACATATCGGTGTAATTATAACAACATGAGGAACATGTATAACAAGTCAGTTTTACCCTAGGACGAACAGCGTAAAAAACAACCCCCCCCCCCCAAATTAGATAATTGCATTTTTTTTCAATTTCACCACCCATATAATTTTTTTCTGGTTTCACGGCATATTTTAGGCAAAAATTACATCTGCCTTTGCACAGTACAATTAGGGGCGCAAAAAATATAGGGCTCATCTGGGTCTCTAGGTGGAAAAATGCATGCGCTTATGCCTTATATACACGAGGAGGAAAAAACGAAAGTGCAAAAAATGAAAACTGGCTGTGTCCCCTAAGGGTTAAAAGGGTTTTCAATCTCATGTTTTTTTGTTTGTAGGCTATGTTCACACAACGTACATCTTGTGAAAAGACGGCTGTTGTTTTCAATTAAAATAACGGTCGTTCTCTTCATAGTGAAATGTGTTGCTTTGAAGTCAATGTAAACAACAGTTGGTGTTCACACAATGTATTAAACAATGTCCGTTGTTTGATACAGCCGGCAAAATAATTGACATGTCAATAATTTCCAGCCGTAGTGCAATTTTCAGTGCAAAAATAGCCGTTGTTTGACAATCACTACAACGGCCATTGTTTTTGAGCGCCAAACAATGGCCGTTGTCCGTACATAAAAACAGTGTGGGTAGTTCTCACACATATGCTGCTTCCCTGACAATCGTTCCCTCTGGCCAATGGCAGAAGTGATCATTGTTCTTGCCTTTTCTTTGGTCCTCAGTGGTAATAGCCATTGGTGTCTTACGTCTGAGCCCCCACTGGTTAGCATATCACAAAGGTAAACAGGTAATACTTCTTCACCCGCTTAACTCTGACCAGCTGAATTTTTTTGCTGTGCTGTGTGCAAAGCACCTGACATAGTAGATCCACTAAAAGCAGGGGGCCATATTTGCCTAGAGTGGTACAGGCCAGCTGTACTCTCTTCCTTACTTTTTGGCGAAGCGAGTGGGAATCTGGTGGGGTTAAAGAGGAAGTGCCCACACGCTGCCTGGACTCCATGTACATTCTACCTTGAGAAGAGAAAGAACCATGCATCTCTATGTCTTCTTACTTGCCCCCACTTCATGCAAACATGCATTAGTGATCCTGCTAATTTCAATTGGTGGATAATGGAGGAAAATTCAACATTATGGCTGTATAGGGGCATATGTTGAAGTCTTCTGCAGCCACATGGGGCAGCTTATGTATAAATATTTATATAGCATCTATTAAAGTCTGGGGAAACAATTTAAATATGTATGCTGCTTCAAGTGCAAGCTACTAGCAGAATTTGCGAGACACTGACTGTTTTGTCTTTGTTTTGTCAAGAGTCTGGGATATTTACCCTATTTTATAAGGGCATGATTTAGACTGGTTCCCACTGTGGATTCATAATGCATTGACCCTAAATAATCATTACTTGCATCCATCATTATCATTAGACAGCCATCATTTCTGTACTATGTTTGAGATGTTACTGAAGTTTGTAAGCCTTTTTAACTGTTTACCAGGTTGTAATATATTACTAAATGATATGTTTGATTGCACTTAGTATTCCTAGACATGCTGCTGACAGATTATAATTGCAGTGGGGAAGAGACAGAGGCGTAGCTACCATAGAGGCAGGGTAGGCAGTTGCTATGGGGCCCATGCAGGAGGGGGACCCGGGGGAGAAGGTAACCGCGTGTGTCCTTCTGCTTTACCTCTTATGTACTGCAGTGTGTAAGTGACCCAATATTTACTTACAACAAGCAAAAGACAAGGAGATCTCTGCTTCACTGCGCTGCGCAATCAAGTAGGAAAGGAAAATGTGCAGAACTCCTCCAGAGGTCAGGGGTTATCAGTGCACGAGCAGTAAAGCATATATCTCCTTGTCTTCTGAACACTGGGTCACTTACACACTGCAGTACATAAGGTGTTAAACAGAAGGTAGTCTCCTGCACCTATGTATTTAATCATAAGGGCTCTTAATGGGCCCTTTTAGGTAAAAACAGTGGACTGTCATAGCAAGCAGCCATTGGCTCTCTGCTCTGCCAGTCACTCTAGTGGCTGCAACCAGGATTCTGTCTCTGGCCATAAGAGCATACACTGTAAATGTATATATATATATATATATATGCATTGCTTTGTGTTGTGCGTAGGGTAGGGGGGCCCTTAAATTTTTTTGCTATGGGCCCCATGAATCCTAGCTACGCCCCTGGGAAGAGACATGGTTAAGAGTAGGTAGGAGACTATGAGGCATAGAGCCCAGGTGATGGAGCACAGATTGTGAGGCAGTGCAGCTCTGGAAGAGACAGGGGGGTTACACTGCTGGGGATACACTGATGAGAGACCTCTGATAGGAGAGACTACAAAAACAGCAGCATCTAGAGCAGAGGTGGGCAGTTAATTTTTTCATGTGGCCACCTGAGATATTGACACAGTTTTCAAGGCCCAAACTGGTCGGTGGGAATGGCGGGGGGGGGGGGATGTTTGTTCCAAGGCATCACTTTCCCTTTTCCCTCCATCTCCATAATGATTTATTCCAGCTACAATTAGCCTCTTCAGAACCTGCCAGACAAACATCTTAGACTCCGCACTTTTCCTTCAACTTATTTCTCTTTTTCCTACATATATGGTCCCATACAGTAGTAATTTTGCTGTTTTGTGTCATGCACAGTAAATTAAGTAGGTATGTGGGTAGCCCCATATAGCAATAATATCCCCTTCAATGCCCCCCAATATAGCAATAATTTCCCCTGCTGTGCCCCTCACATACTTATAATGCTCCTTACACAGTAATGATGCACCCCCATATAATAGTTATGATCCCCTGTTGTGTACAGCACCCCCACAGTCATAATGCCAGTCATGATGCTATGCATCCCCCACCCATAGTAACAATTCCCCCGCTATACACCCCCCACCACCCATAGTAATAATGTCCCTGTTTTATACAGCCCCCACAGTAATATTGCCCCCTGCTGTGTACAGCCCCCCACCCACAGTAATAATGCCCCCTGCTCCAACATAAAAAGCAAACATATGATACTCATCTATTGCAGGAAAGCAGCATGACCCTCCATCTTCTAGCTCCAGTGTCTGTCAGCCGCGGGATGGATCCTCCAGCAGACGTGATGACATCATATTATTGCATCTGCTGGAGAGATCGCATCCTGGCTGCTCATACGCTGCGGGCACGAAGCACTGACAGGTCCTACTGCTCTATCCTCACCCTTATGTTCAGCTCGCTTACACTGCAGTGAGCACGCTAAACATAGTAGCAGGCATCCCTAGAAGCTGAGCGTCCGTGGCTTCTAGGGATTCTGAAAGAGGGACACGGGCCAGGCAGAAACGGTTAGCGGGCCAGATGTTGCCCGCTGGCCATATGTTGCCCAGGTATGATCTAAAGCAGGGCTTCTCAAACTGTGAGGTGGGCCTCACAAGTGAGTCCCCCCGCACTAGTTGCTGGTGAGGCAATTTTCACAAAAGTGATTGTAAGCTGCACAGTCCTTTTCCAGACTGCATCAATCTCTGGTTTAGGAACATTGACTAATTTTGTACTTATTTATTGTTATACAGAGTTTAGGAGACAAATAAAGGGTAGACTAAGCAATAGTTGTATGGACTTCCACCATAGATGGTGAGGCTCCAGCATTCTCTTGGCCTTTCTAGTGAGGCCTAGGCATCATTAAGTCTGTTGGGCGAGGCTCCTGTAGAAAAAGTTTGAGAAGCACTGATCTAGAGGAAGCTGAGGAGACTGAGATAGAAGTCAAGGATATGAACACAATGTATAACTCTATGGAATAGATGCAACTTTTAACCAAAGCACGTTGGACACTGGTTGGGCTAATTCCCGGTCTGTGTAGTAGCAGTAAAAAGGAAAAGGTCCCCATCTCCAGATTATTTAAAAACAATAGCCCAGAATTATGAAACAGTATAGAATAGAAGCTTGTGTGAGCTGTAGCAGCCAATCACAGCTCGTTTGATAAATCTGGGCCGATAACATTTTTTTCCTTCATAGCTAAAATGCTGTACAAGTAGATGATAAAAACATTGCAGAAACTCCAACACGTTTATGTAGCATGATTACAACTGTAATAGATAAAAATGTGTCAGGGTATCTGTTACATTTTTATAATCTGCTTGTACAGTATTTTAGCTATGAAAAATAAATAGTTTTATGTGTTATGGAGCTGGAGATCCGTTGTTTCTGTATTCCACAATTTATACCACAGATTTATGCCACTGTTAAGCCATAGTGTCGCAAACGTTGACCATTGGTCAAGTTGCAAAAGAAAATGGTTTGCCATTACATCATGCCACGAATAGGCCAAAATGCCTCTCTAGGGAGGCATATGGCTACTTTTGCTGTTGGCACATAAACTGACATGTTTCTGAGTGCAGTATGAACATATCCATACATTTTTCTACATACTTAACCTTTTTCATAGCACATTTTATAGTTTACTGATGTCATCGGAGACAGACAACCCTCTTATACATACCCAGAAAATCTTAGCTGACCATCTAGTGGTGCAAAAGGAAAATTATTTTTTCTTAGATTACTATGTAATGCATAGTTTATAGGATTTCTCTCAAAAATGTATATTGTGAAAAAAAAAGCTTATGCATAAAATAGAAAGAAGATTTCAATGGTAAAGCCTACAGAATTAAGAAGCCGCTATGGGGCTCAGATTGCTACCATTTTTGAGGGTGATTCTAAATGTAAGCTGGAAAAGGATTTTCGTAGTGGATATATGCTTTAAATAAACATGTTTAAAAGCCTTTGTAAAAACTTCCTGAGACTAGACAAGTCCAAAGGTGCTTCAGAGCAATCTGTAATAGCACCGGGCATTCACATCAATCCTTAGATCCCAAGAGCAAATGATACACTGCTAATTGCACCAGTTTATAATATAAAAGTGGGTAAAGGCTAGACTACAGGGTACCGAAATGAGATCCTGAGACCCTTGTGAGACCATTTGCTGGTGCAGTTGGCCCTTGGTACCCCCGCTAATGCAGGACAATGCTAGACCTCATGTGGTTGAAGTGTGTCAGCAGTTCCTGCAAGATGAAGGCATTGAAGCTATTGACTGGCCAGCCCGTCCCCCAAGACCTGAATCCGATTGAGCACATTTGGGATATCAGTCTCGCTTCATCCACCAACGTCACGTTGGAACACAGACTGTCCAGGAATTGGCAGATGCTTTAGTCTAGGTCTGATCTCTCAGGAGACCATCCGCCACCCCATCAAGAGCATGCCCAGGCATTGTAGGGAGGTCATACAGGAACATGGAGGCCACACACAATACTGAGCCTCATTTTGACTTGTTTTAAGGACATTATATCAAAGTTGGATCGGCCTGTAGTGTGTTTTTCCACTTTAATTTTGTGTGTGACTTCAAATCCAGGCCTCCATTTGTTAATCAATTTGATTTCCATTGACGGTTCTTGTGTGATTTTGTTCTTTCTTTGTGTGATTTGTGATCTTTGCATTCCCTCTATCCATAGTTACGTTATGTGTGTTGGCACATCACTCAGGACCCAGAAGTGCCCCCTTCTCTGATGACGATCATTAGCAACATTTGTGCTACCAATCATTGTGTTGCATTGTCAACACGATTCTCTTCTACTCTTGACACACTGAGAGCAGTACCACAGAAGAAATGCTACTACAGGCCTCCTGTAATCCATTGTTTTAGGTGCCCCACACACTGGATCTTCACGAAGTACACCATAGTCTTCAAATGGATAGAAGTCCAAGGGAGTGAGATCTGGAGACCTTGGGGGCCAATCCTCTTCCCAGGAAATTTAATTGAGGAACGTTCGGATCTGATATCCGTAATGTGGTGGTGCACCATTTTGCTGGAAGAACTTAGGGAATGTACCAGCTACAGTGCACAGAGAGGGAAACACATCATCACATAGAAATTTGGTTTGGTCATTGGTGACAGTTTTCATACGTTCAGATTTCAGCTTATTCAACACCGAACCAGTAGCATGAAATTTGGCGAGCAGTTTGCTAACTGTGGCATGGTAGATGGGTGGTCTTGTAGGGTTTCTTGCATTGAAGTCTGCTGCAATGATCCAGGCACTGCAATCACTAGACAATCAACACGTCTGTTCTCTTCTCGTTTGTTAATCTCTGAAACACGTCAATGGCTGTAACAATAACAAAATGTGTCAATAAAAGAATGAGCACACATTGTTTTTCGTGTGCAATTCTCTATGTTTTTGATGTTTCAAATGGCAAATTCAAAATGGCAACTTTGCAGCTGGCCAGACATGGGCGTGCACCCAGCCTCAAATATTTTCCCCCTTCCATGTACTAATATGCCACAAACAGTAAGGTGATATCAGCACCACTTCCATTTTATCATATTATACTCTCTCTCTCTCTCTCTCTCTCTCTCTCTCTATATATATATATATATATATATATATATATATATAATATATATATACACAGTGGTACCTTGGTTTAAGAGTAACTTGGATTGAGAACATTTTACAAGAGGCTCACAGTTTTTCAAAATTGCAACTTGGTTTAAGAGCTCCCTGTACTGGATGGGAGGGGGGGGCAGGAGTGAGGCATGGTCTGCATAGTTTGGTCTACATCCCTGTACGTTTACCTAGGAAGTCTCCCTCACCTTCCAAATCATAGCAGATCCACTTCAGGCTGGGGCTTGCATCAGGGGACAGGAATCTTTATAGCTTTAACCCCTCTCTCCCTAGACAGAGTGCTGCCATACTGTGCTCACCCTATACCCTGCTCATTCTTTCCTGCAGTCTCTGTCAGCCCTTGTGTTTCCTATCCTCTACATTCCTGCTATAATCTGCCTGCACTTACACTAAGCTATAGACACTGCTGTATAGAAAAGTTTCTGCCACTGTCCTCCTACAGAGTTCTCTGATTGTCCCTTCCTGATTGGTCCATGCTGAACACACACCCCTTCCCCATTGCTGTCATGTGACCAAACAGACCTCTGACAGCAGCCCTTCTGTATTCTAGCCTGTTGTAGTACGCTACTGCATTATAGGGATATACAGCTCCATCCTGTATCTACAAACTGCTGCTGTTTCTTCTGGTTTATGCACTTACTATACATTATCCCCTTGCCGCAATATGACGTTCTGGAAATGTCATGGGATGCAGGTACTTCCCTCAAAATGATGTTCCCGGAACGTCATTCTCTCCCTGCCTCCCCCCTCTGTCCCTAGCGGCGATCGGGCAGCGGAAGGAGGCTATGTCACACAGCCTCTTCCATTTGCCCCTGCCTGGAAGGAAGCTGCGCACCCCCCGGGCAGTTAACCCCATAGACACCGCGGTCGGGCTGACCGCAGTGTCTATGAAGCAGCCGGAGGGAGATCCGCTCCCTCCGTCCCCCCTTCACCCACTTGCGCGGCTTCAGGGGGGTTACGATAGCAACCCAGACACTGCTTCCCGCGTCTGGGCTGCTATGGAGGAGACCGATCAGGCCCCTGCACTAAGGCAGGGGTCTGATCAATGAATGAGCTGTCTGATTCTGACAGCTCAATCATTCTCTATAATACATTACAGCACTGATCATGTGTTATAATGTTAGGCTAGGTTCACACTGCGTTTTCAGCATCCGTTTAACGGATCCGTTTTTTTAACGTCCACAAAAATAGGGTCAGCAACGTTTTTGGTCCGTTTTGGTCCGCCAAAAAAACGGATCCGTTTTTTTTTATAATGGAAGTCATGGAAAAACGGATGCCACACAAATGAATCAGTTTTTTGCAATCCGTTTTTCATGCGTTTTTTTGCAAAAAACGGATGCGTTAAACGGATGCTGAAAACGCAGTGTGAACCTAGCCTTACCTGCAAAGTGAAAGTAAAACACAAACACATACATACATACATACACAAATAAATAAATAATTACACAAATAAATAAATAAAATAAATATAATTAAATAAATAAATATACACGTTTCTCATCCCCTTTTATAAATGATCTCCTATAAATGAGATACATATATTTGGTATCCCCGCGTCCGTAATGACCCCGTCTATTAACCCGTTACATTAATTATCCCGTCCGATGAACGCCGCAAAAAAAAATAATACACTAATAAAAATTACAAATTTTTGTTAATCCCACCCCCTAAAAATATAGATAAAAGCTATCAAAACATCACATGTACTCAAAAGGTGTACCACTAAAAACGTCAGCTTATGCCGCAAAAAAAAAGCCCTCACATAACTCCATTGGCGAAAAAATTTAAATATTGCTGCTCTTACAATATGCAACACACAAACAGTATAGTATAAATGCCATAAACTATAACAAAAGCTATATAAAATGGATATAGCTGTAATCGTACCAACCTGACGAATAACGATAACATTTCATATGTAACGTATAGTAAACAGCGTACAAAATAATGGTGAAAAACTGCTGCTAAATTGTGTTTTTTATTCATACCACCTCATAAAAAATGTTATAAAAAATGATTAGGGTGTCACATGTCCCCTGAATGGTACCGATGGAAACGTCAACTTGTCTTACACAAATATTTTGGTACCCCAAGGCCTCTGTGACATGGTGTAGAGGCTAAAAAAAAACCTGAAATTAAAAAAAGGCCCCACCAGGTCATGTCTGCGGCCTGTGGTTGAGTCAGGTGACGCCCTGCGGCCGCATATGGGGGATTTCTTGAAACACTGGAATAAAGGGAATAAATTGTGAGTGGTATTTCTCAGTAAGTATTTGCAGTATAAGAGGAAAAAAATTATTAAAATAGAATATCTACCAAAATAATAAAAAATTTAAATTTCCCCTCCAACTTGTTTAAATTTCAGCGAAACACCTAAAGGGTTAATAAACTTATGAAATGTTACTTTGAATACTTTGAGGGGTGCAGTTTTTACAGTGGAGGGATTTATGTGGGTAACTAACATACAGGCCCCACAAATCCACTTCAGAACTGAACTGGTCCCTAATAAAATCAGAGCTGAAATTTTCATGAAAATTTGAAAAATCGCTGCAAAGCCCTCTAACATCCTAACAAGAAAAAGGACGTTCACCAAATGACGTCACCATAAAGCAAACATGTTGTAGATGTTGCATTAATAATTAATTCATGTGGCATGACTATCTTTCTTAGGAAAAGAGAGTTTTGAATATAAAGAAATGTAAATTTTTCAAATTTTTGCGCAAATGTGACTATTACAAAAAACTACTGAGTGTATCAACCAAAGTATACCACAAACATAAAGAGGAATATGTCACGAAAAAACAGTCTCAGAATAACCGCAATGGTTAAAAGCACCGCGGAGTTATCACTACATAAAGAGAGACAGGTCAGAATTGATAAATAGGCCCGGGCATTAAAGGAGAAGTCCGGCTAAAATAAATTTTTAATATGTTGTTACTTATTAAAAGTGCCGATCTGCCGCATTCCCGCCGCCCGCCGATCCGGACTATATACACTGAACTACAGCTCCCATCATCTGCTCATAGTATGAGCAGTTGATGGGAGGTGTAGCTGGGTTATGGCTATGACTTGCCTGCCGCCGCTGTTGCCACTGTTTATGCCACCGGGCGCAGGGGGGAGCCGCTCAGTACACAGGATCGCTCCCCCCTCCTCCTCCTCCTTCCGGGATCCTGGGAACCTCCCCCCTATCCCAGGGCTGACTCCCCGCCTGGCCGCCGATCTCCCCCCACACATACCAGTTCCTGATGCTTCCTGGTGTCCGCACTGATGTATCGGGAGCCGGTATGTGTGGGGGGAGAGCGGTGGCCAGGCGGGGAGTCAGCCCTAGGATAGGGGGGAGGTTCCCAGGATCCCGGAAGGAGGAGGAGGGAGGAGCGCTCCTGTGTACTGAGCGGCTCCCCCCTGCACCCGGCGGCATAAGCAGTGGCATCAGCGGCGGCAGGCAAATCATAGTCATAACCCAGCCACAGCTTCCATCACCTGCTCATACTATGAGCAGATGATGGGAGCTGTAGTTCAGTGTATATAGTCCGGATCGGCGGGAATGCGGCGGATCGGCGGGCTTACTGTGATATCCTAATGTAATGATTGAATACATTTATGCAATACTTTGGGGAGCAAGTACACTTGCTTTCCAAAGTATTCCATAGATGTATTCATTCAATAAAGTATACTATACACTACATTACATTACATAGACATCTATAGAAACAATAAAGTCCCATAGACTTCTACATATAGAGCGCCCCCTGCTGGACACTCCATAGGAATTACACCTTTCGTCGTGACGTCACTGTATCTGAGAGAATTCTAACACTTCCTGCTCTACTAAATTAAGGGAAATAGCCCTATATGTGCATTTCCCATAATTAATGTACATTAGAAATTTGTATAACAACATATCAAAAATTTATTTTGGCCGTCCTTTAAGGCCGAAACAGGCTGAACAAAACACAGTTATCACTGATAGGGAGAGCACCACACCACCCTGATAAATAGCCCCTTAAGTCCCACTCGGTTGCGAGTATTGGAACATAAATAGGGAAACACCAGGGTGGCCCCTTTTTGTCAATGTCTAACTCAAGGTGCGAGTATTGCGATCATGACAAGGGCTTGCCAAGGCAGGCTTCCATCCACAGACAGCCGTTTCGGGGTTTTTGCCCCTCGTCAGTGTGGAGTAGGATTCTGGCTAGTTGGGGCAATAGCAAATCGACCAACAAAACACAGTTACCACTGAACTCAAGGAGAACAGTGAAAAAAATTCCAATGAAGTACTCAATCAAGAGTCTCCACTGATGCCCCCAAAAATCTAAATATGCAAAACAGGAGTCCGTGGAGCCTCAGTTGCGAGTCTCAAAACACGGGATAGCCAGATATCACTAGCCTGTTGCCACGGGGTGCCTCCATGATAGGAAGAGCACCACACCACCCTGAGTGGGACTTAAGGGGTTATTTATCAGGGTGGTGTGGTGCTCTCCCTATCATGGAGGCACCCCGTGGCAACAGGCTAATGATATCGGGCTATCCCGTGTTTTGAGACTCGCAACTGAGGCTCGCAACTGAGGTTTTGCAAAACAGGCTGAAGAAACAAGGGGTTATATACCAAATGCTGATTGCTATACTGTACGGTATGTTATAATATGACATATTCAGCTGTTTCTAAATGTTTGTTCCATTTGTTTTACCTGTTATTCAGAATAAAAAAAATAATTTTTTGGGGGGTGTGGAACCAATTGTCTGCATTTCAATGATTTCTTATGGGAAATTTTTTTGGGTTTAAGAGTGATTTAGATTACAAGCACGGTCCCGGAAAGAATTATGCTCGTAATCCAAGGCACCACAGTATTTGTTGAACTGTCCACATAACCCTCTTCAATGTTACAACATACAGAAACATTTAGACAATTTTATGCCTTCAACTTTCTTGAAACTAAGGCCCTTCCCTGCTCTAGCATAACTGTGTCTCTATACACAAGGTGAGCCCCATAAAGAAGTAGTTTTACCAGTTTGATGTGGTAGAACACAGAGCCCTGACCACAGCCTCACTGAATACCTTTGAAGTGAATTGTAATGTAGATTAGGAACCAGCCTATCTTGTCCAACACCAACATCTGTCCTTGCATGTGCACATTTAGCTGAATAAGCATGTAAATTGAGACAGACACACTATAGTTTTTTGGAGGAGTAAAAGGGAAGGTGTCATCAGAAAAGTATTTAATGTTTTTATGTTTAACCCCTAGGCGACCTAGGACGTATTGGTATGTCCTGGAAGTCTGTCCCCAGACGACCATGGACGTACCGGTACGTCCTGAGCTATGAAGCGCGCTCCGGAGCGGAGCGCGCTTCATAGCAGGTGGGGGCCGGCTGCAATCAGCAGCCGGCACCTCACCGTTACAGACACGCTGCAGCAATCGCGCTGCAGCGTGACAATAACTCCTTAAACGGCCGCGGCGGGTCCCGATCGGTAAAACGGACCACCGAAGGTCTCTCACCTGCCTCTGTGCGGTCCGATCAGCGCTCTGGTCACTGAGCCTGCACAGGCAGGCTCAATGAGCAGAGCGCCAAAAACACTGATCAATGCTATGCCTATGGCATAGCAGTGATCAGTGTCTGCAATCAAAGTTATGTATGTACAAGTCCCCCAAAGGGACTTAAAATGTGTAAAAAAAAAGTTAAAAATCACTAACACACTGCCCCAAAACCCCTCCCCAATAAAAGTTTAAATCACCCCCCTTCCCATTATATAAATAAAACATATAAAAATAAATAAACATGTAATATACCGTAGCGTGCGTAATTGTCAGATCTATTAAAATATAACAAGTGTCATTGCGAACAGTGAACGGCATACACGAAAAGAGGGAAAAAATGCGCGGATTACCGATTTTATGTTACATTATATATATAAAAAAATGAATAAAAAGTGATCAAAACGTTCGATCTTCACAAATATGGTATTAATAAAAACTAGAGATCATGGCGGAAAAAATGACACCCCATACAGCCCTGTAGGTGAAAAAAATAAAACTGTTATAAGTGTCACAATAGGCCCATTTTATTAATATTTAATTGCAAAAAAAAAAGGATTTCATTAAAAAAATATGTATAACATTAGAGAATCTGTGTAAACCTGCATATGGTTGTGTTTGGGCTGACCTATAGAGTAATGGTATCATGTTGCTTTTACCATATAGTGCATTACGTAGACACAGGAACCCCACAAACGTTACCATATTGCATTCTTTTTTACGATTTCACCTATTTATATCTTCATAAATTATATATTTGGAATTCCGTCATACATGTAATGGTAAAATGAAAGATGCCATTACAAAGTACAACTATTCCTGTAACAAACAAACCATTACATGGCCTTGTAGATAGAAAACTGAAAGTGCTAGAGCTCTTAGAAGGGGAGGAGGGAAAAACGAAAGCGCAAAGATCAAATTTGCGCGGTCCACTGGGTCATTGTGGGCCTGGTCCTCAAAGGGTTAACATATTTGTTAAGTATTTTAGTGATGTATTTCTAATTTTCAATTTTAATCTCTCACTGTTTTATAATGTTTGTTGCACCGTTAATGTTTTATTCTTCTCTACTCCTTTGTTTAGCATTCGCTTCTGACACTCCCCAGGTGGGGAGAGAATGACTTCAGGTCCCCCGGATTACATAAATATAAAGTAATCCTGTTATCTTGCAGGTTTCATTCTCACCTCTGGGGCCAAAACTGCAACTTCCTGTTCTGTGTGTGGTGATAAGAGGAGCTGCTGTAAAGTGATCTATACATTATTACAGCGTCAGGTCACACCAGTAGATAGATAGCATTAGTAGACGATAGTGGCTCCCAGCACCCATTCATCTCAAGGGACAGACTTTAGGTAGTACTTCATGGCACAATAATCAAGGGGAAAGGAGCGCCAACCTGTCAGTTCAGGGCTTGCTTCCCCCTCTTTCCTTGCTTGCTGCCTGTGCTACCACACACACAGACAGCGAGTGGGAGCAGCCGCAGGGAACAGTGGGAGGGGCCGCCTGAGCGATCAGCTGCTGCTGCCCCTATTGCATGGAGCGCCGTGCAGCAAACCGTCGCTGCACAAATTGTGCTTTTTTAGCATGTTGAAACATGTCCTATTACACTAATGGATTATTAGATACAAACAACCTCCAACTCCAGACTACACGGATTATGGGGCGCAGGTCGAACTTGAGATCCAGGCACGGTGAGTAATAAAAATGTTTTATTGTGGAGACTCAACGCGTTTCGGAACTGCACCGGTTCCTTTCTCAAGAGTCATGATACTGACAAAACAAAACAGCAATATATATCATAAACCAAAATGACATCAAAAGGGGGAGGGGAACTCAAGAACCTCCCACTTCAATCAACACAGACACCTGTGACACCAATAAAGGAAGGCATATAGCCATATACTACATTACATAAAATACAACAATATATAAGAAAGAGTATATAAAAAGTATATATATATATATATATATATATATATATATATATATATATATATATATATAAAAAAATAAATAAATAATGTATATAAAATATATATATATATGTATGAAACAAGTATATAAAATTAAAATTATAACTTCGTATTTTCTAATGTCTCATTTAAGCCATCTGGTGACAAAGAGCAGAGTTTAAAAATCCAATACGATTCCCTATTAATGATAATAGGGAATCGTATTGGATTTTTAAACTCTGCTCTTTGTCACCAGATGGCTTAAATGAGACATTAGAAAATACGAAGTTATAATTTTAATTTTATATACTTGTTTCATACATATATATATATATTTTATATACATTATTTATTTATTTATATATATATATATATATATATATATATTATATATACTTTTTATATACTCTTTCTTATATATTGTTGTATTTTATGTAATGTAGTATATGGCTATATGCCTTCCTTTATTGGTGTCACAGGTGTCTCTGTTGATTGAAGTGGGAGGTTCTTGAGTTCCCCTCCCCCTTTTGATGTCATTTTGGTTTGTGATATATATTGCTGTTTTGTTTTGTCAGTATCATGACTCTTGAGAAAGGAACCGGTGCGGTTCCGAAACGCGTTGAGTCTCCACAATAAAACATTTTTATTACTCACTGTGTCTCGATCTCAAGTTGGACCTGCGCCCCATAATCCGTGTAGTCTGGAGTTGGAGGTTGTTTGTATCTTTGTTTCCTTTTGGATATCGGGAGTGGCTGCGGTCCTTGATGTATACGCTGCAGAGTGTTGTGCCTCCCTTTGCACAACCATATCAGGTGAGGGTTGCTGTGCACCCCTAACCCCTTTGCACCTTGTCCTTCTGATCCTCGCCATGGAGCGCTGTCGCCCTTTGTTTTTTCTACTAATGGATTATTGGCCTCAACGGCTGGTAATCAGTCAAGTAAGGCTGATAATCTTTTAGTGTGATAGGACCTTTTGTCTATTGTGGTCTATGTCTATGAGGCTTGCTTACAGTCAGATAATAGAGACAGATTAGAATAAAGGAACAACCTTTAGTACTTAATTGTAATCAGTAAAAGAACATCCAGGTGATAATTCCCTTTCGATAGTATTTTTGTAAGGTCTCATTTTGACAGCGAAAGATTGCAAAACGACAATGTGTGAAGACAGCTTATGGATGGCCTATGTTTATACCAGGGATGGGGAACCTTTGGCCCTCCAGCTGTTGCAAAACTACAATTCCTATCATGCCTGGACAGCCAAAGGCTGTTGTAGTTTTGCAATGGCTGGAGGGTGGAGGGTTCCCCATCCCTGGTTTATTTATGTTTTGTGCAAAAAAATGGCAAAGTCTTTAGTAAATTTGGTGTCTTTTTTACTCCAAATACAACAGTTTTTTTCTGGACACTTTTCAAAATTTTTGAGATAGCTGTAAAAAGTTACTAAAACACATCCGTTTTGTGCATACCATGTACTACATTGGCATTTTGCGTACTAAAGCCCCCCACTGTTTCTATTTAAGAATTCCCACAAAACTTTAAATCAGACACTTAAATGTGGAAAATGAAGAGTTGTTATAGAATTTAGATAACTGAGCAGTCTTTTTTAGGATGTCAGTTTATTTTAGGAAGGGTTCACACAGTATTTCAAGGGTACATCAGAGGTATACATCAGCAACCTGTCATTAAGTGATACCATTGTACACTGTGGCATGTTCCTGGTGAGTCTGTTCATTTTAATGGGCCAGTCTACTGGTGACTATTTCAGTCCATTTCTTGAATGTATATGGTATAGTGGCATTTAGGGTCTATACTGTTTTTCTGGGATTCAGCAGAAGAAAAAAAGCATGGGGGTCTCTGTTTTTGTCTCTCGACTTCCGCATCATACCCCATAAAGTCCATATTTCATTTACTTTTCCCAGTTTGGATCATTACCATACATTATATCCTCATGTTTATTCTACCCCTTTAACAATACATTGTTATGTTCGGAGGGGACTTCGCCAGGGAGCTCAATCCACCCCGTTTTAACAAAGGACTTGTTGTTACTCCTTTACTATTTCCCATTTGTTACACCCACTAATTTACATGTATCAACAGTGGAATCCAGACTCGAGTGGCCGCACAACTCGCACTATAGCTCCATTTAACTAGTATATACATTACTTCCATATCCACTGTTAAGATCAGCCGGCCTTCACTCTACCCATACAAAAAAAATCTTACAATAATTATAAATAAGTAAATTATACTATTATAAATAATGAAATTATACATTACGGAGATATACCTCTGTCACTTATCAGCCTGGTATATCCATGCATTTAGGGCTTTTTCTTTAGCCAACCTGCCCCTAACCCAGAAGCAACTTGACCTTCCTAGAAGAACCCATCACACTCAGTAATTCCAAACCCGGAACACAGGGATTTCCGCCCAGGCCATCCATTCCAAACTATTTTACTAAGCTCAAGGAAGGGCCTCATCGACCATGATGTTCATAATGGTCAACTACAGTCCTTCCATCGGCTTATATTCCAATTTATTCCTCCACACCTCAAGTTGTACAATGAAAGGAAACGGGTAAAATAAATAGATAAATGAATTAATAATTGCTAAACCACCTTTTGTATCTGCTGTACACCAGAAATGCTCCACAAGGCCTGCAATTTTGGAGATGCCCAGGCTCAAAATTACCCCTTGTCGCTCAGATACTTAGGGTCCATTTACACAGAAAGATTATCTGACAGATTATCTGCCAAAGATTTGAAGCCAATGCCCGGAGTGGATTTGAAAAGAGGAGAAATCTCAGGCTTTCCTTTATGACCTGATCCCTGTTTATAGTCTGTTTCTGCCTTGGCTTCAAATCTTTGGCAGATAATCTGTAGGATAATCTTTATATGTAAATGGACCCAAAGGCCCTATTCCACCTACAGATCTGACAACAGATTGTTGCCTAATATATCCTACTTTTTGACCTCAAGATCATATAACTGTTATATGATAGAGCTCTGCATCGCTATCTGTCATATTATGCTCTCAGACAGTATAAGGTTAGGTTCACACACAGTAAAATAGTTAAAATAAAACAGCCAGTAAACAGATGGAAAAAAACCATATTTTGCAAAACCAGGTCATAAATAATAAGCATGCTCATTATGTGGATGGCCATAATGGTGAGTGATTGGTGCTTGGAATTGCTTCACCAGGATACAAAACTGTAATTTGTTTATAGTGTATCTCACATCAAAAGATCCCCCCTAATTGTCAAAGACATTTATCTGAGAGTGTTAGGGTCCTATTCCACGGGCCAAGGAGGGCCCGATCAACGATGTAAACGAGCGGCGATCTGCTAGATCGCCTCTCGTTTACTGGGCCTATTCCACGGCCTGATGATCGTTGAGCGAGGGCTGCAAGGACATCATTACCGATGTCAGCTGACCGGCCAAACTCAGCGAATCACAGGCCGCGGCGGTCCCCGGCCTGTGATTGGCTGAGCGCTCCGTCAGCTGACCGGCTATTCTGAAGATAGAGCGGCCAGGACCCGGGGATGAAGACAGCGCGGAGAAGACCTGACAGGTAATGTATGATGCTGCAGCCTGTCAAATCGTCGGTAGCCCGCCGCGCACCGCTATTCAACCGTAGCGATGCGCGGTGGGGGAACAATGATTTTAGGTCTGGCCCTAAATGAACGATCAGCCGATGACACGATCATCGGCTGATCGTTCTCTCTATTTGACCAAACAATAATCGGCCGAATCGGGCCAAATGGGGCCGATCCGGCCGATTATCGTTACTGTGGAATAGGGCCCTTAAATAGGGTATGTGTGAGCAACTAGACAGTATGTCTCTGTTCTTTATAATCTTATTACAATGTGCAAATGAAGAAAAATAGGATGGTACATGTTGATAAGAAGATGGGACTCCTAAAGGATGCACAAAAACACAAACAAACCTATTTGATAAGAAAGGCAAAACTGGTGTCTTCAAACCTGTTCACACAACTGTAGTGTAAAAATTTGTGTTAAGGCCCTATTCCACGGAATGATTATCGTTAATAAACTTGCTCCAACGACCGCTCGTTAACGATAATCGCTTCGTGGAATTGGTGTAAACGAGCAAACGTCAAAGGCGAAATCGTTATACTGTCGTTCAAAATAGTTTTTCAGCATGTCGAAAAAAGTCGTTGGTCTTTGAAGGTTAATTCGCTAATCGGTTTGTAAAATTAGAAATCTTTCAGTCGTTCGTAAAAAGGTTTTAAAAAAGTAGGTGTGTCGTATGGTCATGATCACCCCGGCGAACGTTTTAAACGACCATGTAACGACCGCAAAATAATCGTTACACTACATATATTGTTATATATATACGTTATGATACATGTTATGGTACACGTTATGTGTTATCGTTCGCAAAAAAAAATAGTTTAGTGATCGCTAACGAGCGGTCGTTGGAGCGAGTTTATGAACGATAATCGTTCCATGGAATAGGGGTATTACTCTGAGGCCTAATTCACACATCTGTTGTTCTGTCCGCAATTGCGGGCACACAATTGCGGACAGAACATGAAACCAATGTTATCCAAAAGCCCCGTTCTTACGTCTGTACCTGTATACGGGGCTGCTATGCCGCGCCGCAAAGAAGTACCCTAGGCGGCCCAGGACGTACGGGCACGCCCAGGGTCGTCTAGGGGATAAGGGATGTGATTTTTTTTTATTAATTAAAAAGCTTTTAATTTTTGCACTCATTGACTGCTCATAGAGATCAATGCAGCACATATGTTCTGATACGATCTATGTAATCTGTGCTCAATTACTAAGGGATGTTAAAGCCCCTAGTAACCAATTGTTGAGCCAGGACCAGCAGCATTATGGTGCTGACATCTGGCCAAGTAATTATGATGGATCACCCCCCTGCCACTGGACCACCGGCATTTAAAAAGCCATTTAATTGCTGCTGCCAGTTTTAACAGTAGCATTTAAATGGTCATTTAGTATCATGAAAGATCAGTTCGTGTCAGCCAATAGCCTCACTCCACAGCTGATATCTGTGATATCTCTGTACATCCTTAACACTATAATGACATAGCCAAAGGGGTATCTCAATTTACCTAGTTAAACTTGCAGGGCTCTTTAAGTTAAATATTTTTGCAAATACATTTATTTAGCACACATGCCTCCTTCTCCCGATATTCTGCTCTTTACCTCCCCTTCTTGGCAGCTTGTTGGCTATCAACCACCTCTCTGCTCTAAAACATGGGTCTCCAAACTGCAGCCCTCCAGCTGTTGCAATACTACATTTCCCTTCATGCCTGGACAGCCAAATCAAAAGCTTTAGCTGTTTGGGCATGATGGGAATTGTGGTTTTGCAATAGCTGGAGGGCTGCAGTTTGGAGACCCATGCTCTAAAAGATTTGTTCTGGCCTTGTGTGTGTGTGTGTGTGTTTTTTTGCTTTCTTTCTCAGTGTTTTTGCACTCCTCCTGGTAAGACCCACATGACCACAATCAGCAGGAGACACCTGAGTGCACATGCTTTTAATTCCTCATGTTTGTCCCATTCTATCTGCAGTAGCTATGGTGAGCGCAATACCTCATCCAGACTCGTGCTGTTTCGGGGCAACCTTCTCCGCCGGCGGTGCTGGCCGGGTTCTGGCGTGGCATTTTTGGTTCTGGTCCTGTGATATGGGGGTCGCAGGGCCGTTCCATGGCCTCCCTTCCCTGACTGTGCACGCCTGCGGGGGTGGTGGTCACTGACCGGCACAGTGTGGACTTAGTGTAAGGACCCATGTGTATCAGTTACCTGCACGCGGTACATGGGGCAGTGTGGCTTGATCAATTCATACACAAAATTCTGACGTTTTTTATGCAGCCAAGAGGCACTAGTGTCAGCCATAGCTGTGAGGTGCAGCGCTCTTTTCTCTCCTGTATTGCATATTATATTATATATTATATTATAGTGATATAGATATATATATATCATCACTATAATATGCATATTTATATATATTACTGTATCTTCATACATCTATATTATAGCTATATGTACACCAGCCAGACCAATGCTTTAAGAGCAGAGTGGTGGTCTGTAACCTTCTCCTACACCTTTAATAACTGTCAGCTGTGCGATCATTTGGCAGTTATCTCTCCCATGCTCCCCATACACATAAATGTTTCATATGGCCAAACATTAATGTGTTCCCTATGGGAGAGGTATGCCTCAGCCAAACAGGCAGTCAGGTGGTCCCCATAGGCTTGGTCCACTCTGTGCCTGAGAGCACAGAGCCTTAAGTTGGCCATACCCATTTGTCATGGCCGAGCATTCCTATTTTCTCTATGGTGAGGGTTAAAGTGTAACTGTAATTTAAATGTTTTTTTTTTTAGAAATCAATAAATATCTATAGTGCAAGCATTTTTAAGAAACTCTGTAATAGGTTTAATTAAGCAAAAAAGTTACCTTCTGTACACAAAAAGCGGTTTTCCTACCTCCCCCCTCACTTCAGAAGAAGCAGCAGGGGCATAAATAGAAATGGCTGGGCCCCATAGCAAATTTTTTTATTGTCAGGAGTGCTTTCGGTTAAAGGGACATTTGCAGAACCCTGGAGGCCTGCTTGGCTACCTGGTGCAGCAAATGATGACAGCTCAGGGGTCCCAGTGTATTGCAGTAGCAATCCACGGGGCCTCCTAATGCGACGGGCCCCATAGCAGCCACTACAGTGGTACATTGTAATCACACCTATTTGCAAAAAAAAAAGTTTTACTGTTAATAAAAAAAAGTAAAATACTAGAAAAGCTATATAAAATGCATATCGCTGTATTCAGACTGACCTATAGAATAAAGATATGTCAGTTTTACTGTATAGTCCACTACGTAAACACAGAACCCCCTTCCCCCAAAGGAAAAAAAAAAGCTGGCAAAATAAGAGTTATAGCTCTTAGTAACTGTACGTCCTCATGCGGGTGGGGGCGTTCAGAGAGGGGTTGCTCTGAACCGCCGCGATTCCGGGTGCTATCTGCAGCCCGGGACTGTGGCAATTAGTGGGCACGGTCCGATCGCTGTGCGTGCTAGTTAGCCTTTTAAATGCATTTGTCAAAGTTGACAGCTGCATTTAAAATGCTGCTTTGCCCCTTCCCTGGTGTCTAGTGGGGGACAGTGCCGTAGCGACCGCGGTCGCTGCCGCGATCGGGCTGCCACTAAGGGGGGGCCCTCAAGGCCCTCCCTTGCCACCACACTGCCCCCCCCCTCTTGTGACCGCAAGCAGTGTTTTGCCCCTCTCCCTCTTGTGACCGCAAGCAGTGTTTTGCTTGCGGTCACAAGAGGCTGGTCCCCCGGATGACGCACGCTCCCCGGCTGCCCCGTCTCCGGCAGCATGCGCGTCAGTAAGCTCCTTGTGCACCGGGAAAGTACTTCCGGCGCAGGGAGCAACAAGCGCCCCTGAGCCGGAAGTAACATCCCTAGCGCACACAGAGCTCACTGGGGTGTGTGCTGCCGTGGACGGGACCGAGCCGGGGTGCCGGGAGGCGCGCGTCATACGGGGGCCGAGCCTGCAGAAGAGAGACATGGCGGGGGAGCGAGTTGCAGGTGAGGGGCTTTTTCCCCCTTATCCGCTTTGCCCAGGGGGGGGGGGCGCCATCTATAAGGGGGATACATAGGGGGGGGGCATCTATAAGGGGGATACATGGGGGGCATCTATAAGGGGGATACATGGGGGGCATCTATAAGGGGGATAAAATGGGGGGCAACAAAAGGGGGATACATCTATAATGGGGATAACATGGGGGGATATCTATGAGGGGGATAACATGGGGGGCCAGAAAAGGGGGATAACATAAGGGGCATCTATAAGGGGGATACATGGGGGACAATCTATAAGGGGGATAAAATTGGGGGGACAAAAAAGGGGGATACATGGGGCCATCTATAAGGGGGATAGCAGGAGGGGCCTCTATAAGGGGGATACATGGGGGGCATCTATAAGAAGGATAACAGGAGGGGCATCTATAAGGGGGGCAACAAAAGGGGGATAACAGGAGGGGCATCTATAAGGGGGATAACATGAGGGGCATCTATAAAGGGGATAACATGGGGGGCATCTATAAGCGGTATAACATGGGGGCAACAAAAGGGGGATACATGGGGGGCATCTATAAGGGGGAGAACAGGAGGGGCATCTATAAGGGGGATAACAGGAGGGGCATCTATAAGGAGGATACATGGGGCATCTATAAGGGGGATTACATAGCCGCCATCTATAAGGGTGATAACATGGGGCCATCTATAAGGGGATTACATGGGGGCCATCTATAAGGGGGATTACATGGTGGCCATCTATAAGGGGGATACATGGGGGCCATCTATAAGGGGGATAACAGGAGGGGCATCTATAAGGGGGATAACATGGGGGGCCATCTATAAGGGGGATAACACAAGGGGGCCAACTATAAGTGGGATAACACAAGGGTGGCTATCTCTAAGGGGGATAACATTGGGGGGCCATCTATGAGGGGGAATACAGCGGGGGGGGGGGGGGTACACAATAGGGCATGCACAGAGGGATGCATGTACTATAGTGGTCTACACAGAGGGGGGTATGTTCTATAAGGGGGTCACAAAGAGTAAGCCTACCCACTAAATGAGGGTGTAAAGGAGCCAATACAGATGTGCAGTTTGCAGAGAGATGAGGATGGTGCCAGAGTGAGGAGCCTAATATGTCTGGCAGATTCTGTGAATTCGTGGCTCAGATAAGTTCTCATAACGGCCCAGGGCAGATGGAGAAGAAGATGAAAAGGGAAGAACTCTGATCAGAGAAGACGTCCCCTGTGAGTCACCTGATGTAACTGCACTGTAATGTATATGGTGTACAGAACCTGTGTAGGGCTGGGTCAGCCTCTACATGACTGGATGAGGTGATAGTGATCTGTGTACAGTGGATGTTATTTAGTAGCAGCGGTGGTGTTAGTCAGTATGTGGCGGTGTTAGTCAGTATGTGGAGGTGTTAGTCGGTATGTGGTGGTAATATTTGTTACTTGTTATCTGGTACTGTGTTTTATTGGATTTAGTATACTGGATTTGGTCAGTAACAATATGGTGGTGATGGTAGCGGTTGTGGTGGGGTGGTAATATTTGCCCCTTGTATACTGGTATTATTGGCAATATCGGTCTCAGTATACAGGATTTGCTTAGTAAAAGTATGGCAGTAATATGTATGATGAGAATATTTCCTATATACTGGTATTATTGGTAATATTGGTCTTGAGATATACCAATAGCATTGCTTGGTCGAGGAAGGGGGGGCCCAAGTTGACCTCTTGCACCAGGGCCCAAGAGACATGGAGGGAGATTTATCAAACATGGTGTAAAGTGAAACTGGCTCAGTTGCCCCTAGCAACCAATCAGATTCCACTTCTCATTCTTCACCGATTCTTTGGAAAATGAAAGGTGGAATCTGATTGGTTGATAGGGGCAACTGAGCCAGTTTCACTTTACACCATCTCTGATAAATCTCCCCCATTAGCTACGCCCCTGGTGGTGGTGGTGGTGGTGAGGGGGGGCGCATCTGGTTTCGGCCGGGGTCAGCGCTGTAATGGCGCTGATCCCGGCTCGGCATTCTATTGTTTTCGGCTGCAGCAGCCGAAAGCAATAGAATGCCTATCTCGTTGATCTATGCAGTATATCTATACTGCATGGATCTCAATGAGAGATCAGAATAGTAATACTAGAAGTCCCCCAGGGACTTCTAGTAAGTGTATTAAAAAAAAAAAAAAAGTTTTTAATAAAAAAAAATACCCTTCCCTAATAAAAGTTTTAATCACCCCCCTTTCCCCATTTTATAAATAAATAAAAATAAATAAACATGTTTGGTATAGCCGCGTCCTTTATCACTGGACTATTAATTTATTTAATTCCTGATCTCGCACAGGAAACTGTTTGCGCAAAAAAATTCCAAAATGCAAAATTGCTTATTTTTGGTTGCATCAAATCCAGAAAAACTGTAATAAAAAGCGATCAAAAAGTCGCATATGCGCAATCAAGGTACCGATAGAAAGTACAGATCATTACACCTCACACAGCCCCAAAGACCAAAGGATAAAAGCGCTATAATCATGGGAATAGAGCGATTTTAAGGAATATAAATTTTTAAAAAGAAGGTTTTAATTTTTTAAAAGCCATCAAATTAAAAAAAAGTTACACAAGTTACATATTGTTGTAATCGTAACAACTTGAGGAACATGCATAACAAGTCAGTTTTACCCTAGGGCAAACGGTGTAAATACAAAACCTCTCCAAATTTTAAAAAAATGTTGTTTTTTTTTTCAATTTCATCACACATTTAATTTTTCTCTGGTTTTGCAGTGTACTTTATGCAAAAATTAAGCCTGCCATTGCAAAGTACAATTAGTGGTGCAAAAAGTAAGGGCTCATGTGGGTCTGTAGGTAAAAGAAATGCAAGCGCTATGTCCTTTTAAACAGGAGGAGGAAAAAACGAAAGCGCAAAAAAGAAAATTAGTCCAGTCCTGAAGGGGTTAAGGAGTTAAACATAGTAATTTATCTAAGGGTCCTTTTCAAAGGCTTGATATGCTGCCGCAAGTCGCACACTTTTGGCCGTATTACACAGCCTGATCAGTAATTTTGCTTACTCGCTCGATAATTGAGAAGCCCTTTCTTTAATAGTGTAAAATAGTTAAGATAATGTAAAATAAGTTTATGGAAATGGTAGTATGGTGTGCTCGACTGAAAAAGTCTATGGGCGATCTGGTATATGTCAAAACCTTGAGTGCACTAACTAGTTCTGCACCTGTTAGAACTATAATAGATATGTGGTATGGAGATAGAAAGTGATAGGCTCTCAAAAGGCGATTGACATAGATAGATCAGAATAATATATACAAATATAGTTGGATTATGACACAATGGATCTCATGATTACCGAATTTATGGTGCAGTTGACTACTGCAACATTC
Organism: Dendropsophus ebraccatus; assembly: GCF_027789765.1. Taxonomy (NCBI): domain Eukaryota; kingdom Metazoa; phylum Chordata; class Amphibia; order Anura; family Hylidae; genus Dendropsophus; species Dendropsophus ebraccatus. Next base: position 8,360 of record NW_027210389.1, on the reverse strand, counting down.
TTCACTGAAGAAAGGATAAGTTATACATCCTGAAACACGTCTGAGGGGTTGCAGGACAATAGCAATATACAGCCACTGAAAACTTCTTTCCCGCCGCCTATCCCGCATGCAAGGCACACACCGCATGCAAAGCACTTTATGCAAAGCACCTTATCCGAGAACCACGGGGGGGACGCCCCCTGTCCACTTGGATCTGCATGATAGAACGCTATAGATTCAACCAGCCTTTGCTGTGGAACACTAAGTCCAACATAAGAAACAGTCCAACAGTGAAGAGAGGGGAGCACGCCAGCTGCCACGATACTATCACTGCACAGGTCCGTCAGCTGCTGCGATATAACTACTATACAGGAGCTCCTATAACCCACAAGGACTGGTGAGAGGTGGACTTCCACCACATAAATATATATATATATATATATATATATATATATATACTTGACTTTATATATTTGTCCTATCTAAGGATATAAGGGATATGTAAACGGGAACCTAACAATTGCAAATGCGGTAAAGCAAGGGCCCTGCACCGCCTTCTCTATTTTAAAAGTGGCAATATTCATTCCATCATTTTTTTAACATTTTTTATCATCTTCTTATACTCTATATCATATTTTATTTATTGTTGCATATGAACTAATCCTGCATGGTAAAATAAACATAAGTAAGTCAATACCTATCAAGTAAGCAGATAGACTATGAACAAGACCGTATATAGCTGCTTCACTGCATCTGAAAAGTTCATCATAGCACATTGAGATACAATTTCATTTTATTTGTATTATTTCTGTATTATCATTTTTCTATACATAAAACTAGATTTTTAAACCCATAAATTCGGTAATCATGAGATCCATTGTGTCATAATCCAACTATATTTGTATATATTATTCTGATCTATCTATGTCAATCGCCTTTTGAGAGCCTATCACTTTCTATCTCCATAAAATAAGTTTATACATACATCTCCAAGCTCCCGGTGTTCTTCTTGCTTCTGCTGTTGTCCGAAGCCGTCACTGGAACTTCAGGGCCGATCTCTAAAGTGACAGGCTGCTCAGCCAGTCACTGGCCGCTGCGGTCCCATCTTGGCTAGTGATTTGCTGAGCTGCTTGTCACTTTAGAGACTGGCTCTGAAGTTCTAGTGCTGGCTGGAGACAGTGGGCAGAAGCTAGAAGGAAACCAGGGAGCCTGGACAGAAATGTATAACTTCATTATTTTTTTTCACAGTCATCACACATGGCCACACATAGCTACGGCCGTTGATTTTTAGGTTGGAATAAATTACAACGATCAGCCAATCGCGGCTGAGCAGCTGATGATACGCTGGAGGGGGGCCAGCATGAAGGAGGGCTGGAGCGGTCCGGCCGGCCTCCTGAAATGACCTGACCATCCTAAGATGGCGGCCGGGGATTCCGTAAGTATACAGCATCACACTTTTGAGTCCAGCATATGTGTGTGGGGGGGGAGAACATGGGGAACGGGGCCATTCACTTAAATAACACACAGAAGAAGGTTGTATAACTGTAATGTGTGTTATTTAGTGAAATAATGCTTTACATCGCACTACCCCTTTAGCAAACCCTTTAAGGCCCCATTCACACGTCTGTGTCAGTTTTTACTGTCAGGAAATCCTGATCAGGAGACCTCAAATGTCACCAGTAAAGTATCAGGATTTCCTGACAGTAATCCGTTTTTACCCTCAGGAAACCATCAGGAAAAACCTTCAGGATTTCCTGATGAGAAAAAAAATAGGACATGATGGGAGATGTATTTCTGCAAACTGGATGGTCACAGGCTGGAGAAGTACAACTCCCATCATGCCCGACTGACAGGACATGATGGGAGTTGTAATTCTGCAGTCTGTGGCCATCCAGGTTGAAGAAGTACAACTCCCATCATGACCTGGCAGCCGGGCATAATGGGAGTTGTACTTCTGCAACCTGGGCGGAAGGCTGAGCGTGCGGTTGGCAGCCAGGGGTCCGGGTGCCCGGCAGAAAGGTGTGCTGAGGCTGCGGGGGGTCCCGGCGGGCTCTTAACCAATCCGGAATCCCGGGCACTTTCCTGATGTATATCAGGAAAGTGCCCGTGATTCCGGCGCCCCCATAGACTTCTATGAGGGCGTCCGGGCCGGAATTCCGGACAAAAATAGGACATGTCCTATTTTTTCCTGATCTATTTTCCGGAACGGACACCCTTCCGGAAAAAATCCGGAAGGGTGTCCGTTACCAATTAAAGTCTATGGGTCCGGAAATCCGGATGGTTTTTCCAGACGTGTGAAGGGGGCCTAATAAGTTCAAGATCACACTGCTGCCATAGGCTCTGTATAAAGTCTCTTTCAGCAGTTCCTAGAAGATTCCAGATCTGATCCCCTACAACAATGTGACTGATCTGTAAGACACAGTAATAATGCTCAAATAATGCCAAATAATAATGTCCCCTTTCCCAATAATATATTCCCCTACCCCAGGAACAATCCCCCCTGTGGGCAGTAATAATGCCCATCCTTTAGCTAGATGCAGTGCTTCCTGTAGCCAGATTTGCCTCCTTTAGGCAGAAATTTCCCATGTGTTGGTATTTAATTACAGGGAAGGCTTCTACACATTTTTATGTAGATGTGGCCTTGAGTATGTCAGTTCACACCAATAACAACAAATTCATCTTTTTTGTAAAGGCCCCATTACATTGAACGATTATCAGCCCCATTTGCTCGATTACTGACCGTTCAGGCCAATAATCTTTAGTGTAATAGCCAGCGCCGTATTTACCACTAGGCTCCCGTGGTCCGGTGCCTAGTGAAGCACCTTGCAGGGGGGCAGCACCAAGGGGAAGGAAACAACTTTTTTTTTTTTTTTTAAGTGTCCCACCTGCCATGCAGACTTGGCAGTTAATCTTGAGTCTCTTCAAGAGGGGAAGGGAATAAGATGGTATGGTGGTATTTGTCAGGTCTGGTATGGCGGTATTGGTCAGGCCTCCCGAAGATTACATCATTGTCGCAAGATGGCGGACATGGGATTGACACAGGAAATTTCATGTGAGAATGAATCTGTGTCTTCCCCCTGGCATACGTAAATGTGCCCCCATGTGTTTAGTCTCTTTTTTTTCAATCAGCACACAGCTAAAAATCTGCCTTCAGGAGACTGGACCTGGATTTCAGATGCTTATAGCTGGTTTTTACAGCATGATAACTAAAAAAAAATAAAAAAATGTATATAGCGAACTTTCTTTATTTCACATCTCCTGTTGATTTACATTTTGAAAGTTTTAACAACAGGTACACTTTCACCCTCGATTCACACGTTGTAAGAGTGCGGCTGTATTTGCGGCTGTAATTGTGCGGCGGTATTTTTGGTGGTTCGTGTGTATGCTGGGAAGTATAGGATATGCGGCTGCACAGTGCACACTATGTATGAATCTACGGCCCTATCGTAAACGGACCCGTAAAAAATGAACAAGACCATTATTTGCGGCTGGACATGCGGCCGAGGATTGACAGGCGGTCCGTACGGAGTACTTCAAAAATAGCCGGCAATGATGCCGAATGCCGATGCCTCTAATAGTTACTATATTAAATTAATCAAAGACATTTTATTTGTAATCAAGACACTTTCGTTGATCAATAATTTATTTCTAACGAATCCATCATTTTGCAATTAAATATACTGTTAAAAAAAATAGATATATAAATAAATGTATATTTATCTATATATTTATTTTTTGACAGTATATTTAATTGCACAATGATGGATTCGTTAGAATTAAATTATTGACAAACGAAACTGAATTTATTTCCAAGAAAATGTGTTTTATTCATTAAATATTAATTAGTACAGGAAGCTCTATAAGCCGGTAATTCATATGCCGGCAATAGAGCATTCTGTACTAATCATCACTTTACTTTAATGAAAACATCAAATGTTTCTTCTAATTATGTTATGACAATAACATTATTAGAAGAAACATTTAGAATTATATGTGCGCTCAGCTGATTGGCTGTTCGGCTGAGCGCACATATAATGAGCCGGTCCGCAGTACAGTGACTTCATTGTGCTGCGGACCAGCGAAGAGGACACATCGGGGTGAGTATAGAGCTCTCCCCACCCCCTCCCCGGCACTGCACCCCTCCCAGCAAGGAAGGGGGGGTCAGTTAACCCCTTCCTTGCTGGGATGGGTGCAGTCTGACATCAGTCTGGCCCCCAGGGGGTTAAGGGGGATGCAATACATCCTCCCTTAACCCCTTGGGGGCCAGACTGTAAGCAGCGATCTGTAAAGATGCTGCATACTGTAAGGTGCACAACACCGCTCACAATGATGGGTGTTGTGCTCCTGTTTGTGTGTTTTTTGTGTGTTTCTCCCTTTTTGTTTTTCAGATATCGGTATCCTGTGGATTACGTCGGATTCCGTGGACTACGTCGATGACCAGCGGTTGTTCTTTGAATTTTTTAAATAAAATGGTCAATGAGGGGTGTGGGGGTGTTTTTATTTGAATAAAAAAATTTGTAAACTTGTGTCTTGTCTTTATTTCTTTACTTTTTAGACTTAGTAGTGGAAGCCGTCTAATAGATGGAATCCATTACTAAGGTTGGGGCCTAGTGTTAGCCGGTATAAAATGGCTAACACTAACCCCCTATTATTACCCCAGTACCCAATGCCACCAGGGGTACTGGGAAGAGCCGGGTGCCAGTGGTCCCGGAGCGTCAAAATTGGCGCTCCTGGACCGGGCGGCAGCAGGCTGGTAAGATTTAGGCTGGGGAGGGCCTAAACCAATGGCTCTTCCCACCCTGGTGTTACCAGGCTGCTGTCGTTTGGTTTTTAACCCGGCTGGTTATAAAAATAGGGGGGACCCTATGCGTTTTTTTTTAATTATTTATTTATTTAAAAAAAAATTCGCATAGGGTCCCCCCTATTTTTATAACCAGCCGGGTTAAAAACCAAACGACAGCAGCCTGGTAACACCAGGGTGGGAAGAGCCATTGGTTTAGGCCCTCCCCAGCCTAAATCTTACCAGCCTGCTGCCGCCCGGTCCAGGAGCGCCAATATTGACGCTCCGGGACCACTGGCACCCGGCTCTTCCCAGTACCCCTGGTGGCATTGGGTACTGGGGTAATAATAGGGGGTTAGTGTTAGCCATTTTATACCGGCTAACACTAGGCCCCAACTTAGTAATGGATTCCATCTATTAGACGGCTTCCACTACTAAGTCTAAAAAGTAAGAAATAAAGACAAGACACAAGTTTACAAATTTTTTTATTCAATAAAAACACCCCCACACCCCTCATTGACCATTTTATTTAAAAAATTCAAAGAACAACCGCTGGTCATCGACGTAGTCCACGGAATCCGACGTAATCCACAGGATACCGATATCTGAAAAACAAAAAGGGAGAAACACAAAAAAACACACAAACAGGAGCACAACACCCATCATTGTGAGCGGTGTTGTGCACCTTACAGTATGCAGCATCTTTACAGATCGCTGCTTACAGTCTGGCCCCCAAGGGGTTAAGGGAGGATGTATTGCATCCCCCTTAACCCCCTGGGGGCCAGACTGATGTCAGACTGCACCCATCCCAGCAAGGAAGGGGTTAACTGACCCCCCCTTCCTTGCTGGGAGGGGTGCAGTGCCGGGGAGGGGGTGGGGAGAGCTCTATACTCACCCCGATGTGTCCTCTTCGCTGGTGCGCAGCACAATGAAGTCACTGTGCTGCGGACCGGCTCATTATATGTGCGCTCAGCCGAACAGCCAATCAGCTGAGCGCACATATAATTCTAAATGTTTCTTCTAATAATGTTATTGTGATAACATAATTAGAAGAAACATTTGATGTTTTCATTAAAGTAAAGTGATGATTAGTACAGAATGCTCTATTGCCGGCATATGAATTACCGGCTAATAGAGCTTTCTGTACTAATTAATATTTCATGAATAAAACACATTTTCGTTTAAATAAATACAGTTTCTTTGTTCAATAATTTAATTCTAACGAATCCATCATTGTGCAATTAAATATACTGTCAAAAAATAAATATATATATAAATATACATTTATTTATATATATATTTATTTTAACAGTATATTTAATTGCAAAATGATGGAATCGTTTACATTTAATTATTGAACAATAAAAGGGACTTTATTAGACAGAAAATGTGTTTTATTAATTCAATATATTAACCATGAGAGACATCGGCTATAGTGCAGAGGATCGCAAACCCCGGTAATAGCGATTCATGTAAACTGTGTTCCCTGCTTTCCCAGATGCATCCAGAGGTGTTTGCATCACTTTCTTAACATTTTATTTGTTATTTTTAGTTGAACCAGATTTCCAAGTAAATGACCGTATGTTTTGAGCCGCATGTCTATTTTTTCCCACGGCCGGAGTTTCACCCGCACATTTACAGCCGCATAAAAAATACAGCCGCACAGTTACAGCGTGTGAAACCAGCCTAAAGATGTACTCCAGCTAAAGTAAAAAAAATAAATCCAGCTGCAGAAGTATATAGCATTGCTTACCTGTGTGACCCACTTCTGAAACTACCAAAAATCCATTTGTTTTGGGGGTCCTAGTTCTGTATTTTGTGGCTGTACTTCCTGGTTCAGCAGTTGCTCCAGAAACTACAAGTTCCGAAATGAAATGCTTTTCCCTCAGCTGTTCACCACAGTCTTCTACCCTGCCCAAAGCTGTTGCAGAACATCTAGGCTGTGTTCACTCATTGCAGTTTCATTGTGTTTCTGAATTATTTGCAGTACTTTATCATTTAATTGTGGTCCCACCCACACAGCATGCTGTTACTACCTGTAACACACCACACACCACGCTGTATTCTCTACCTGTAACACCACACAGCACACTGTATTCTCTACCTGTAACACCACACAGCATGCTGTATTCTCTACCTGTAACACCACACAGCATGCTGTATTCTCTACCTGTAACACCACACAGCATGCTGTATTCTCTACCTGTAACACCACACAGCACGCTGTATTCTCTACCTGTAACACCACAAAGCACGCTGTATTCTCTACCTGTAACACACACAGCACACTGTATTCTCTACCTGTAACACCACAGAGCACGCTGTATTCTCTACCTGTAACACCATCACAGCACGCTCTGTATTCTCTACCTGTAACACCACACAGCACCCTGTATTCTCGACCTGTAACACCCACACACCACCCTGTATTCTCTACCTGTAACACCACACAGCACACTGTATTCTCTACCTGTAACACCACACACCACGCTGTATTCTCTACCTGTAACACCACACAGCACACTGTATTCTCTACCTGTAACACCACACACCACGCTGTATTCTCTACCTGTAACACCACACAGCACGCTGTATTCTCTACCTGTAACACCACACAGCAGTGCTGTATTCTCTACCTGTAACACCACACAGCACGCTGTATTCTCTACCTGTAACACAACACAGCACGCTGTATTCTCTACCTGTAACACCACACAGCACGCTGTATTCTCTACCTGTAACACCACACAGCACGCTGTATTCTCTACCTGTAACACCACACAGCACGCTGTATTCTCTACCTGTAACACCACACAGCACGCTGTATTCTCTACCTGTAACACTGACACAGCACACAGTTACTACCTGTAACAGTACACTGTATTCTCTACCTGTAACACCGACACAGCACACTGTATTCTCTACGTGTAACACCACACAGCATGCTGTATTCTCTACCTGTAAACACCACACAACATGCTGTATTCTCTACCTGTGACATCGACACAGCACACAGTTACTACCTGTAACACCACACAACATGCTGTATTCTCTACCTGTGACATCGACACAGCACACAGTTACTACCTGTAACAGTACACTGTATTCTCTACCTGTAACACTGATGTTGAAATACAGTAATGATCTTTTTTAATTTAATTTGTACCCTTTTTTCTTTTCATCTTCACACACTTATTATGATCAAGTATCTTTTATCTTTGAAGTTGAGCCCCACAATAAGGACTTTATTCGATATTATCTTACATGGGATATACTGTTTATGCCTTGTTTGCAGCAGCTGCTCCTATGACTCCTTGTCTGCTCAGGTGTCGGCTGGGGGTGGTGGTCAGAGATGTTGAATTGGTGATCCACCCAAGCCTCCTGTGACATCAGAGATGATGCGCTGACATGGGAGAGAGAAGCTGGGGGTCAATAAATGTATTGTAGTCCTTTCCATTTCCTGTCAGTGGTGAAAAGACAGAAAAGCCTCTGAAGTGAGGAATATTGGTAATAACACTATATTAGAAAGTTGTATATATTGGGGTGATTTTTTTATTTAAATACAATTTTACAAATCCTAGTAATCCTTTAACTGTTTTTA